>NW_027256881.1:0-182500 GCF_029215685.1 Pituophis catenifer annectens
GAAATAGAAATCTTAAGGGACACAGAAACTCGGCCGCAGCAGATATTTTGGTGCCATCTTATCTACAAGACAAAAGTCCTTCCACTCCAGGGTGGTAGGATTAGCCCTCCCTCAAGATTCAAACCTGGACAAAGCCATTAAGCCATAATAGGAATTGCCCAAAGCCCCTTCATTACATCATCACCCAGCAAGATTCAACCAAGCCTGGGAGTCTGACAACCTACAAAGTTACCCCTGCATGGCTCCATTTGAGTCTGACAACCAATCAGAATACATTTCTTACACAGGAACAGGAAGCTCCAAAGCGGGACTCAAGAGAGGATATAAATCTCTCTCATGTGCCTTTTTTTGCCCAGGACCTCAAACCCATGTAGTCTTGTCCACCATTAAACCAACTTTCCAATCAGCCTCGCATGTTTTTAATATCTGTCTTCCCACTTGGAACTGAACCCAGATGGACATTTCTTCCAACACCTGTTAACCATTGCAATGAGATAGCACCACAAAATTAAAACAAGGGAGGAAATTAGGATTAGGAGCTCCTGGGCTTATTTTTGGATCATAAGGAAGTGGGGAGAATTTTGTATGTGTGCGATGAGATTAAAATATTCACAGCAAAAAGGCGCATACTCCATCATTGATTCTAGGGCACCCATCTGAGCAATACGTGCATTATTTTTACATTTATTACATCCTAAAAAGCAGATGCTAAGCCTTTTTTTTAATATGGCATCCAACCACACTATGCTTTAGTGCAGTGTTTCTCAAACTGGGCATGTGTGGACTTCAACTCCCAGAATTCACTTCAATCCTTAGAAGCTGATTGGGGAATTCTGGGAGTTAATGAAACCCAACACATCTTAATATTCCCAAATTTCAGAAATGAGCTTTATTGGGTTGAGATTTGTAAACACATCTGTGGTTTATCAGGATTTATGGATTAGCATACAGGTACTCCTGATTTAAGACCACAATGGAGCCCAACGTTTCTGTTGTTAAGTGAGACATTCATTAAATGACTTTTGCCCCATTTTGCAACCTTTCTTGCCACAGTTGTTAGGTGAATCACTGCCATTCTTAAGTTAGTCACACGGTTGTTAAGTGAATCTGGCTACCCCATTGACTTTGCTTGTCAGAAGGTCGCAAAATGGGATCACATGACCTCAGGACAGATCATACTTATGACGATTGAAGTCCCAGTGATCCTTTTTTGTGACCTTGTCAGGCAAAGTCAATGGGGAAGCCTGATTCATTCAACAACCGTATTACTACCATAATATAGGTAGTCCTCAATTTACGAAGTTCATTTAGTGACCGTTCAAAGTTACAACGGCACTGAAAAAGTGACAACGATCGTTTTTCATACGACCATTGCAGCATCCCCATGTCACATGATCAAAATTCAGATGCTTGGCAACTGATTCATATTTATGACGGTTGCAGTGTCCTGGGGTGACGTGATCTGCTTTTGCGACCTGACAAGCAAAGTCAATGGGAAAGCCAGAGTCACTTAACAACCGTGTCACTAACTTAACAAATGCAATGATTCACTTAACGATTGTGGCAAGAAAAGTCGTAAAATGGGACAAAATTTACTCAGTGACTGCCTCGCTTAGCAACAGAAATGTTGAGGTCAATTGTCATAAGTAGAGAACTACCTATACTTGTATTTACACACAACACCCCTGCAGAGTAGGCTACTCTGGCTACATAAATAATATATGGATAAAAATAAATTTAAATCAAGTTCCTAATTCCCTACAACTTTGAACCCTAGAAAAGCCATGAGGTATGAATAGGCTGAACCTGCATGTTTTTTTTTTTAAAAGAACCTAGACAGATTATACTATATATTACTTTAGCCCAGTAAAATTTTAAAAAAGGACAGCTCCATTTCTAAAAAGCAATAAGTGGGGCACATCCCAAAAGAGGCCTGCTGAATAACTTGGCCAGAGGAGCAGAGTCCCAGGAAAAAAAAAAATTGACCACCTCTCCTCACTGAGGTCTCTCTCCTTGAGAAGCCCAAATGCTGCCAACCTCTGCCTCAGAACAACATTTTGGCTGCGGGAGTTCCTTTAGAATCCTTTTGATTTAGGTGCGGGTGTCTACGTCTACCTTCTAACGGCTTATTATTTTAATTTTAATTTTCTTTTTTTAATCAATATCAAGAGGGCTCCCACAGCCATTCCCCTCCCCCCCACATTTGGGCAACTTTTCGCCCTCAAATTTTCCCGCGCGCGGACTCTTTTTTTTTTCCCCTCACGCCCGCTTTGCCCCGCCCACTCTTGTTTTATTTTTTTTTCCCCCGGCGGAGGGAGACCGAAAAAAAAGCGCCTGCGCGCGGCGTCCTATATAAATAGCTGCACCGCGCGGAAGTTTCGCCAGTCGCGGCCGGACGCCGGTGTGAGAAGGTCTTGGATTACGCAGCTCGGAGGACGCGAGGGGCGGCAGCGGCCTAAAGCGGAGGACCCCTTTCCCCCTGCAAAGACCCTTTCCACCCCCACCCCCACCCAACCCTCGTTTTCAAACCTCTTCTCTCCGGCCGCTTCTGCGAGGAAGGGCCGCCTGCCCCCCCTCCCCTTCTTTTAAGCCTGGGCAGAGTTGGGGTGGAGGGACAAGGATGTAAGAGAGCGATGGGCAGGGACCCCTGGGGGGTGAATTCCCTCACCCACTCCCCGCTTTAATTCTCAGGCCAGACCTCGTTCTTGGGGGTGGGGAAGGTTTTAATCTCCTTCCACCCTTCCAAAGCTATTCTGATTCCCTTCTATCGCCTCCCTGGCATCTCCCTTCGCAAAAGCAAGGGAGAAAAATAATAATAATAATCATCATCCTTTCTCCCCTCCCTTTATCTTAATCTTTCCTGTATTAACGGGTTTTTTTCCCCCCTCTTATCTAGCCTCTTTCTTTCTCCCCCCACTTCGGGGCAACTGTCATTGCCCCCCTTTTTTTTATTCCTTTCCCACCCCCCCTTCAAGCATTATCATAACTACCAGGGACGACCCCCCCCCCAAAAAAACCCCTCGTTTTAAAAGGGGGCTTTGAATGACAGCAACCTGCTTTTTTGCTCCTTTATGGCTTTTTATGTTCTTCCCCACCTGTAAATCCCATTCTTTTTTTTTTTTAAAGGAAAAAAGACAAGGTGGGCTTTTCTAAAGGGGCTTAATTCTCCCCCTCCCCAATTCTAAAGATTTTTTTTACCAATTTTGGCATTAACCTCAAATGCTTGGCTATATGAAAGGGCCGCTTCTTTAAACCTCGGGGGCTTTTTCTGCATCTTTTCTTTCCCAAAGAGGCTTCCCAGCCACCCACCCTGCTTCTCTTCCATTCACCACCACCACCCGATGCCAGAAAACACCCACCGCCTATGGGAAGCTGGCCGGTGCCCCCCAGCCACCCTCCCCAGGTCAGCAGCAGCGTCATGCCAGCAGGTGCCCCCTTGCGTTGGGGGGGCCCAGGACGCAGGCAGAGCCAGCCCCCCCTCTCCTAGCCTCTCCTCCCCCAGCCTGCTGATGTGAGCTTCGGCTTGTCCTTCCCTTTCTCCTTGTCCTCCTCCCTGCCGTTGTCCCCACCCCACCCCTCAAGCTTCATGCCCCCCTGAAGAACATGGAGGTGGTGGGGGATTTTGAATACAGCAAAAAAGACTTGATCGGGCATGGAGCTTTCGCCGTGGTCTTTAAGGGTCGGCACCGCAAGGTACGGGGGGTGGACGGGTGGGCGAAGGGAGAGAATTAGGGTCTCGGGTCCTAGGGTGATGGTTGGAGAAGGTGGGCTGGGGTGGGGGGGGGCTTACAGGGCTGCCAGATTTGGGAAGGAAGGGGAATATATAGGGTTGAAGTTGGCTCCTGTGCTTTTTTCCACCACCCCCCAATTTACCTGGGAAGCCTTTCTCCTTAGCTGCCCTTTCTCTGCTTCTCTAGGTTTCTGAGGTTTGGTAAACCCCTGGACCGGAAAGTGGTGTATATTTTTAAAAGCTGGGTGTATTATCACCAAAATTGTTGGTTTTCCTTCCCCTCTACCCCCCCTTCCCTGTTTTTTTGGGGGGTGGGTGGGCACTGCTGCCCGCTGCTGGGCTTGCCAACCTTGTTTTCCTTCCCCCAGCAGACTCAGGATGGGATGATGTCAGCCTCGGATTGCCTCCCAACCTTTTCTCCTCTCTTGTCCACCCCAATGGCAAACCTGCCCTCTTTTAATTAAAAAAAAGGAGGCTGGGGGTTTACAGGATCGTGGGTTTTGTAGTCGGCAGTCGTGGGTTTTGCCAGCGGGCTGCCCAACCTCCTGTCCAAAGGTTTGAATGAAGTTTCGAGCTTGTGTAAATAGATGGTAGCTATTTTATTTGTGGTTGGAGGGGAGGGGGAGCAAACCCCCACAAACACAATCTCCTTTTTCTTGAGTTGCTTTTCCTGCCAGGATCCAGGGAGCCATCCGATTGCCTGATTTCAAATGGGTCCTCGAATTCTGACGAGGATTCCTTCTTTTCTTGCCTTCTTTTGCAAGAAGCTCTCGGTGTTGCGTGTGTTTTGTTTTAAGTGTTGACTTCCACTCTTGGTTATCGTGTTGATATGTTCTCCTTGTGTCCCTTTTTCATTGTTTATTTTATGGTTCTATTTTACTTCTATTCTGTTTACATTCCTTTCGGGTTTTCTTCCTTATTATTATTGTAAGCTGCCTGGAGCAGCCCCATGGCAAGATTGGCAAATTTAACCAATAATAATTCTGCCTGCCTAACTGCAGGGGCCAAGCTATCCCTCAGAGATCTTTCTGTGAATTTACTAGCTTGACTTAACAGATATTTTTGGATCTTCACAAATGTCTTTTTTTTTTTTGGTTGGATAACTTTGAACAACTTAGGATTTCTCTCCCTCCCTCCCTCTCTCTCTCTCTCTCTCTCTCCCCCCTCCCTCCCTCCCTCTCCCTGTGTGTGTGTGTGTGTGATTCCTTTTGGGCACCTGCAATCTTACTGGGACAGGGAGCTTCTGGGGCACTCTGTTCAAGATAAGGGAATGGTCTGGAAGTCTCTTAAAAGGTACCATTGCTTGACTGATCTAACACAGTAGGAGGTCCCTGATCTTGTCTGTTAATCAGTTGAATGTGAGTTTAAAGTGTGCTGAAGCTGATTGCCTTGACCCTAAAAAGGGCAAGGCTAGAAGGAGAAAATTCTGAGTTTTCCTCTCATCCCTACAAAGGGGGTTGTTATTGTGGCCCCCCCACCCCCATTCTTGTCTTTGGAACATGCAAAACCTGCTTAAGTTGCACACTGGAAGGGTTTGGTCCTGTGGGTCCTGATTGTAAATTGTCCTCTTTATACCAGCTGTTTGCAACTTGACATATTCTCCTAAGGCTTTAGACTAGGGGTGTCCAACCTTGGCAACTTTAAGACTTGTGGACTTCAATTCCCAGAATTCCCTAGCCACTTTAAACTGTCCTAAGGGGGGGAGTGTTGGCAGTTGTAATTAGGAGTTGGGAAAGCTGTTAGACTAGGTGGAAAAAAAGAGGACTCCGTGCTTCTTCCAGGAATCTTAATCATCTTAAAGCTTTTAAGAAAAGGAGGGGAGGGAGAGAGACCAGATCTGCTTGCTTCTCGTGACTGTTTACAAAATAAGAAAATGTGCTTGTACTTAAAACATTTTCTCCATCCTCTTTTCCAGAAAACGGACTGGGAAGTGGCTATAAAGAGCATTAACAAAAAGAACTTGTCCAAGTCGCAGCTCCTGCTTGGGAAGGAGATAAAAATTTTGAAGGTATTGTATTTTGAAGGCTGTTTTCTTCCAAACCAAAAAAAAAAAAGCCTCCTTAATGCTGTTGTGGAACTCACAAAATGAGGAGCTCCGACAATCACAGCAAACCTAGCATTGTGTTGATACCTAACAGAGCTTGCCTAGTCTGGAAAAAAATCAGTGTCTTTTTTTTCCTAGTTTTAGATTTCACAAGGCCTGTGACATTTATTTATATTGACTGTGCAGGTAGTCCTCGACTTACAACAGTCTGTTTAGTGACCCGTTCGAAGTTACAACGGCATTGAAAAAAAGTGGCTTATGACTGCTCATATTTATATTCACGTGATCAAAATTTGGATGCTTGGCAACTGGCTCATATTTATGACGGGTTGTAGAAACCCAGGGTCACATGATCCCCTTTTGCGACCTCCCGACAAGCAAAGTCATAGGGAGAAGGCGGATTCACTTAACAACCGTGTCACTAACTTAATCATTTCAGCGATTCCCTTAACTGTGGCAAGGAAGCTTGTAAAATGGGGCAAAATTCACTGAACCAATGCTTTGCTTAGCAACACATATTCAGCTCAGTTGTGGTTGTAAGTCGAGGACTACCTGTGTACATAGACTTAACCTTCATTTGAGGGCCTTTTGTTTTGCTTTTTCCCTTTTACTCTCTTCTCTTTTCAATTTGGTTTGGAATAGATAGATGAGGACTTCCGGAATGGTGCCGAACATTCATAATTCTGTTGCCCTAGCTTTTCCTTTTTTTTTTTTTTTTTTTTTTTTTTTTTTGTTCCAAGCAAAATGCTAAGCGAGGCAAAAGGAACAACCTGAGTTATGTGTTGGAAATTTCTGAATTAGAGATGCTTGGCTGATGACAGCGATCTGGCAGCCGTCTAGAGGCTGACGGCACGAACCACATTTGCCTGCGCACAATGCTTTTAATTTATTCTGGAGGGTGCAGAATCCTCGCAAACTCCACAGACAAGACAGTAGGAATGTGCGCAGTTCGGTAGTAAAGCATGCATTTTGCATAAAGGGAAATTCCGGGTTTAGTCCCTTGCCTCTACAGTGAAAAAAAAATCAGGGTTCAAGAGAATGGAAATACCCTCGTTGCAGATCTACCAATTGACGCCAAACGCCATTTCTACTTAGATTGGAAAAAGGTTTGTGATGGTAGAAGGGACTTCAGTTTTTCTGAGTATTCTTGGAGTACAAGGATAGAAAGAAGAGGTTGACATTTTAAGAGAATAACGATTGAAAGAGACCTCGGCAATCTTCTAGTCCCGTGATGGTGAACCTATGGCACGCGTGCCCGAGGTGGCACAGAGAGCCATCTTTCTGGGCACACGAGCTGTCGCCCCACTCACCTGCAGTCGCGCATGCGCACGCTCCCCCAGCTGGTGTTCAGGCCTCTGGTGCGCATGCACGCAATTTGGGGGGACCCAGCTGGCCTTCGGAGCTCTCCTGCGCATGTATGCACATTTGCACATTCGTGCGAGAGACAGCGTTCGCCTGTGTGTATTGCACACATGAAAACCGCGTGCGTGCGGCAGACGGTGCGATTGCGTTCGCAGCGCATGGGGGAGAAACCTGCACAGATGGTGTGGTTGTGTGCGCACGGCAGGGAGGAAGAGCCGCACAGTAGTGCGGAGAGCATGGGCGCACGCAAAGAGCGCGAAGCTCATACCTGTTCGACACTCGGTGAGTAAAAGGTTCGCCACCACTGTTCTAGTCCAACCCCTTGCTCAGGCAGGAAACCCCTATACCAGTGATGGTTAACCTTTTTGGTGCCCAAAGCGTGCGCGAATGCGTGTGTGCATGCTGGAACCAGGGTAGATAAAAAATCAATAATGTTTTTTTAAAAAAATCAAAAAAAATCAGATTTTTTTGATTTAAATCGGATTTTTTTTTATTTTTATCGAATTTATTAAATTTATTAAAATTTATTAAAATAAATTCGATAAAAATAAAAAAAGTCCGATTTAAATAAAAAAATCTGATTGTTTTGATTTTTTTAAAAAAATCATTGATTTTTATCCACCCTGATTTACACCAGTTCATTTAGTGACTATTCAAAGTTATAACGGCACTGAAAAAAAAGAGACTCATGGCCATTTTTCCCAGTTACAACCTTTGTACCCCATGATCGTGTGATCAAAATTCAGACGCTTGGCAACTGGTTCATACTTACGACCGTTACTGTATCCCAAGGACACGCGATCCCCTTTTGCGACCTTCTGACAGGCAAAAACAATGGGGAAGCCAGATTCACTTAGCAACCCAGTTACTAACTTAGCAGCAGCAGTGATTCACTTAACAACTGAGGCAAGAAAGATCATAAAACAGGGCAAAACTCACTTAACAAATGTATCGCTTAACCACAGAAATTTTGGGCTCAGTTGTGGTCGTAAATTGAGGACTACCTGCATAAATTAAGGACTACCTTTACAATGTGTGCATTCTGAGTTTGTGTTGGGTTGTTTTTTTGTTTTGTTTTTTTTGCCAAAATCATGTGGTTGGCTTGGTTTTGGCATTATATGTTTGGTTAAACCAGTAATTGTGGTTTTATAAACCCTAGGTTATGGCCAAGGTGAGCAAGACCGCCTGCAGCCTCCAGGAACCTGTTCAGAGCATCCCAAGAGAATATTGCCAAAATGTGGCAGTAAAATAGCCAAATTCCAGAAACGTGTTTTTTGCGGGAAGGGGGTTCAGGTAGTCCTTGACTTATGACCCCCAAGTTTCTGTTGCTAAGCAAGACAGTTGCTAAATGACTTTTGCCCCATTTTAGCACCTTTCTTACCATTGTTTGTTAATCTTCTGGTGATTTGGCCCAAAGTCACCCAGGTGACTTTTGGGCCTAAGGCGGGACTAGAACTCACAGACTCCTGGTGATTGGCCCAAAGTCACCCAGACGACTTTTGGGCCTAAGGCGGGACTAGAACTCCCAGTCTCCTGGTGATTGGCCCAAAGTCACCCCGCCGACTTTTGGGCCCAAGGCGGGACTAGAACTCCCAGTCTCCTGGTGATTGGCCCAAAGTCACCCAACCAGCTTTCTTTACCTAAGACAGAACTAGAACTCCCAGTCTCCTGGTTTAGGCCAGCACCTTAACCACTAGACCAAACAGCTTCTCTGACTTAGCTCATACTGTCTCTGATGCTCTCAAACTTGGCGTGCAGGAATTGTTCTTTAGGCCCCTTCCGGTGGCCTCTTAGGTTACTACACTAAACCTTTGCTGGACCCTGCGTGGACCCCCCTCCCTCAAATTTGCCCAATGTGATGCCCTCCAGATGCGGTGGCTCCTTGACTCCCACCCAGGCTGGCAAATATGAGCATTGAAGTCCAAACTGGGGGCCCAAGATTGAGGAAGGCCCCAAGCTAGCTAATTATTAGTTGATTCCTTGTCTGTATAAGGGTGGGAACCATGGCCCTTTTAAGACTTGTGGACTTCAAGTCCCAGAATTCCTGAGCCAGCACATCCTTAATCACAGTCACTCATGCCCTCGTCACTTCTCGCCTGGACTATGCCAACGCTCCCTACATGGGGCTCCCCTTGAGGAGCACCCGGAGGCTCCAACTGGTCCAGAATGCGGCCGCGCGGGTGATTACGGGAGCGACATGGCGCTCCCATATAACACCTCTCCTGCGTGAGCTGCACTGGCTCCCGGTGGTCTTCCGGGTGCGCTTCAAGGTGTTGGTTCTCACCTTTAAAGCGCTCCATGGCTTAGGGCCAGGGTATTTACGAGACTGCCTTCTGCTACCGATAACCTCCCACCGGCCAATACGCTCTCACAGAGAGGGCCTCCTCAGGGTGCCGTCGGTCAAGCAATGTCGGCTGGCGGCCCCCAGGGGGAGGGCCTTCTCTGTGGGAGCACCCGCCCTCTGGAACGAGCTACCTCCCGGAATACGGCTGATCCCGGATCTCCGCACTTTCCATAAGGCCCTGAACACGTTTTTATTTCAGCAAGCCGGCCTGGCCTGAATAGGTTTTATGGGTTCGTTTTTTAATTGTATAGCTAGGGGTTTTAAATTGGGGCGGCCGTTTAATTTAATTTATTTTTAATTATTTTAACTTTTATATTGTATGTTATTTTAATTCTCGGCTGTTCACCGCCCTGAGTCCCTTCGGGGAGAAGGGCGGGATATAAATTTAATAAATAATAATAATAATCTTAGGAGCGCAGGTGTTCTCAACTTTTTATTCAGCTTATTGTTTATGCAAACAAGCACTCCCATTTTTTTTTTTCTTGCAGAAAGTTGTCTGAGCATAAGCAATTTTTTTTTTAAAAAAATGAGTATTTTATGCTAGAGTGAACATGTGACAACATCCTGTTTGACATTCAGATCTTCTTGCAGCGTCAAGCTTAATAAAAGCCACAACAGTCACTTGGTTCCCACCCATCAATCAAATGTGGAAGTGGTGTCAGGCAGGGGCAATGTCTGTTCTGCAGAATCAACAGTTTTGTTTTGTTAAATTTATATGTTGCCCATCTCACCCAGTAACTCTGGGCGGCTCACAGTAATGTAAAAGCATCGATGTAAAAAGCATTAAAAACATTAAAATTAAGCTTAACAACAGTGAGGTAAAGGTAAATTTGGAGAAAATCTCTTGAGAAGGAGCAAAGGAAGGCTGTGTCTCATTTCTAGTAACTGCTTAAAATACAGGTAGTCCTTGATTTCTGACCGCAATTGAGTCCTTCTGTTGCTAAGTGAGACATTTATTGAGTTTTGTCCCATGTTGCGACCTTTCTTCCCACCGTTGTTAAGTGCATCACTGCAGTTGTTAAGTTAGTAACACGGTTGTTAAGTGAATCTGGCTCCCCCGTTGAATTTGCTTGTGAGAAGGTCACAAAAAGTCATCACCTGACCGTGGGACACTTCAACCGTCATAAATATGAGTCAGTTGCCATAAATATGAGTCAATCCAGCGTCTGGATTTTGCTCACGTGACTACAGGGAGGCTGCAACTGTTGTGTGAAAAACGGTCGTAAGTCACTTTGTTTCAGTGCCGTTGTAACTTCAAACGGTCACTAAATGAACTGTTGTAAGTCAAGGACTACCTGTAATAGATTCTTCAGAGCAGTTAGCTCTCGATGATTGGGGAAAAACAGATTTTGTGGATAGAGATCAGGCCTCTGTGCTAAATTCAAAACATTGGACTCAAATGGTTGCCTGGCTGTGATTTTGATGCCATGGCTGGCTGAGTTTCTAGTCCCTAACGTTCAAAAAAGCCATCAGAAATATCAAGTTTTCCTTTTACTTCAAGCCAAGGATAATCAGTCATGGCTGCTTTAGTTTGGATTTTTCCACTGATCAGCCCGTTGGCTTTGGCTCCTTCCTCTCTCCTCCAGCTATTTTGAGTTGGGGAAGGTTTAAGTCAAGAATGGAATAGAATAACAGAGTTGGAAGGGGCCTTGGAGGTCTTCTAGTCCAACCCCCTGCCCAGGCAGGAAACCCTACACCACTTCAGACCAATGGTTATCCAACTTCTTCTTAAAAACTTCCAGTGTTGGAGCATTCACAACTTCTGGTGGCAAGTTGTTCCACTGGTTAATTGTTCTCACTGTCAGGAAATTTCTCCTTAGTTCTAAGTTGCTTCTCTCCTTGATTAATGTTGAGGGTAAAACTGTCCTCTGCAAAGTGGTGCAACGGACCAGACAGCGAATAGATACGTTGCTTAGCAAAAATACACAGATACTCACAGACTCTGAACGTTGATAGAAAAATAAACAGTCTTTACTTGTAGTAAAAACACCAAACTTGGCTTCTCAAAACAAAGATAACACTTCTTCAAATAATCACGGTTCAACACAAAACATAATTTGCTTACAATTCCAGTTCTCTTCAGTAACACAGACACAGTTCCTTTCAGCAGTTCAACCTTCTAATATCAGGAGCAGAAGTGAATGAACTTCCTGCCTTCTTTTATGTCTGCTTAGCACAGCCAATTAGTCATCTTTGTAGCAGTTAAAGGTACGGAACATAGTTTTCTATATATTATCTACCCAACTGTAGGATAAGCATCCATCAATTAGTTTCCACCCATTGCTTCTTGTCCTGCCCTCAGGTGCTTTGGAGAATAGCTTGACTCCCTCTTCTTTGGGGCAGCCCCTGAGATATTGGAAGACTGCTATCATGTCTCCCCGGTCCTTCTTTTCATTAAACTAGACATACCCAGTTCCTGCAACCGTTCCTCATATGTTTTAGCCTCCAGTCCCCTAATCATCTTTGTTCCTTTCTCTACACTCTTTCTGGAATCGCATTTTTTTATAGATATTGTGGCAACCAAACTGGATGCAGGATTCCAAGTGTGGTCTTGCCAAAGCATTATAAAGTGGTACTAACACTTCACGTGATCTTGATTCTATCCCTCTGTTTATTGCATTGGCTTTTTTGGCTGCTGTCACACACTGCTGGCTCATCTTTAACTTTAACACCCATTGCTCCTTGTCCTGCCCTCAGGTGCTTTGACTCCCTCTTCTTTGGGGCAGCCCCTGAGATATTGGAAGACTGCTATCATGTCTCCCCTGGTCCTTCTTTTCATTAAACTAGACATACCCAGTTCCTGCAACCGTTTTAGCCTCCAGTCATCCCTTAATCCTCTTTGTGGCTCTTCTCTGCACTCTTTCCAGAGTCTCCACCTCTTTTTTTCATCGTGGCGACCAAAACAGGATGGAACTATTCCAAGGGTGGCCTTATAAAGCGGTATCGTCACTTCACGTGATCTTGATTCTATCCCTCTGTTTACGCAGCCTAGAACTGTGTTGGCTTTTTTGGCAGCTGCTGCACACGGCTGGCTCATACCCAAAGTCAACCCAAAGTAAGGAAAGACTACCCCGGTTTCTTATTTCAGAGCCTGCCTTTGCCAGGATAATAAAACCTGAAGGCAACCATCTCCTCAGAAAAGATCAAAAGGGCGTCGGTGACCTAAATTTTTTTTGCTCTCTTTGTTTACAAAAACCCAGGAAGGAAACTGGACATCTGTAAAAGTATCTTTCTTGGACGTAGTCTAGAGCCCTTCCTTGGCTTTGGTGAGTCAACGTTTCCAAGAAACCCGTTTGCCTGTTTCTGAGAAAGCATTCCTGGGCCTAGTTAACATGGGACGGGTTTCAAAGGCATCCGAAGGGTGGGTTGATTGAAAACTTGGCAACCACTCTCCCTTGGCTCATTAGTTCCCTTGGCTGGGAACTCATCAAGGAGAGAAGCAACCTGGAATTAAGGAGAAATTTCCTGACAGTGAGGACAATTAACCAGCGGAACAGCTTGCCACCAGAAGCTGTGAATGCTCCAACACCGGAGGTTTTTAAGAAGAGATTAGATAACCATTTGTCTGAAATGGTATAGGGCAACCTTTTTGCCGTCGCGTGCCAAAAGCGGGGGGGTGTAGCACACGTGCCCAAACCCATCATTCAATGCCCCCCCCTTGTGCTCTGCCCACTTTTGTCATGGTGGGCCAGGTAGGCCCGTTTGTCACCCTCCCCAGGCTTCAGAAGCTCTCTAGGAGCCTGGGGAAGGCGAATAACGGACCTACCTTCCCCGCCTGCCCCCGGAGGCCCTCCAGAGGCTGGAAACAGCCCGTTTCCTGTCTTTCGATGGGCCTGGAAGGCCTGAAAATCAGCTGGCTGGTGCGCACTTGTACGCTGCTAGGGTAACACGTGCCCACAGATATAGCTCGACGTGCCACTTGTGGCATGCGTGTCATAGGTTCGCCATCACGGGTATAGGGCAAGAGTGTCAAACTCAAGGCGGGGTGCTTAGATCGCACCCACAGGACCACCCTGGAAACAACCAAGGACCAGCCCGCGGTGTCTCTGCCAGTGAAAACAGAGCTAGGGAGGGCCTGTTTTCGACTGCGACGGCCTCCTGCAGCCCTCTGCCAGCAAAAAGGGAGCTCAAGAGGGTTGCGTGCCCCCCCCACCCCCCAGCTCTGTTTTTGCTGGCAGAGGGCTGCCGGAGGCCATCGTGGCCGAAAACAGACGTCGAGCTGGCCATGCCCCCTAGCCACACACACCCCAGCCCCCGAGCTCAAACACACCCCTGGTATAGGGTCTTCTGCCTGAACAGAGGGTTGGACTAGAAGACCTCTTAGTTCCAAGGTGGAAGATGTCCCAGTGGAACTTCCTCACATTCTAGGGTCACCTGAGGTCATCCTTTTTTAGGAACTTCCTTAGCAGTGGCACCACTGGTGCAGTTAAACCTATAGATTATAACTTCGGTGGCCGTCACTTATTTGATTCTCGGGAAGAAACTGGAAATAATTTTGATAGCAGCATCTACAGGTAGTCCTCGACTTACAACAGTTCGTTTAGTGACCAAAGTTACAAGGGCCCTGAAAAAAGGGACTTCTGACTATTTTTTCACAGTTACAACCTTCTGTAGCATCCCCATGGTCATGTGATCAAAATTCAGCTGCTTGGCAACCGCTTCATACTTACAACCATTGCTCTGTCCCAAAGTCATGGGATCCCCTTTTGCGACCTTCTGACAAGCAGAGTCAATGGGAAAGCCAGACTCACTTAACAACCATGTTACTAACTTGTCAACTGCAGGGATTCACTTAACAACGGTGACAAGAAAGATGGTAAAATGGGGCAAAGCTCACTTAACCAATATCTCACTGAACAACAGAAATGGTGGGCTCATTTGCGGTCGTAGTTTGAGGACTACCTTGTTGTGACCTAGGCTCACTTAGTCATTACAAGACACAATTAGTCCCCAACAAAATTATTTTATTATAACAGCTGAGAATTACTTCATTCCCAGCTTATTCCAAATTAATTCCAAAACAAGTCCTTCAGAAAAAGTCCTTCAGGCTTATCACAAACCTTTATCTTCTTTAGCACCCTGCCAAAGGCCTTTCTTGGCAAAGCCCCACGAAGTTCAGAAACAAGAGATGCCGACTGGAAACAGATTTAGCAATGTTGCTTTCCTACAAAGAGCCCACGTGCCTTTGCTGCTCTTTTAAGCCTTCTGGACGGAGCTAATCATCTCCTGGCCTTACTCCTGAGTTGTCCCTTTTGCTTTAGCTGCTCTTGCCTTCTGGCAGCTCTGCGCATGCATGCACTAGGAACAGGCTCCCCCTGTTCCTCTTCCTCTCTGCTGTCCGACTCTGGAGGCTCCGGAGTCCATGCATCGCTCCCAGATGGCCCTGGCCCCATCTCTGCCTTCGATGCAGAGCCCTCGTCCGGGCCTTCCCCAGCCTCCAGGACTGGCCCATGTTCCCCCCCAGCCTCCTCACTGTCTGAATCCTCTGCCAGCTTCCGCAGGCTGCTGGTTGTCCACAACATACCTGTACAGGACTGGCTTTGTCAGGTTTCTCTCTGAACTATCTGTCTTTTATTTTCCAGGAACTGCAGCATGAAAATATTGTGGCCCTGTACGACGTCCAGGTAAGTTTGTGTTTCTGAGTCGTCCATTGCATATTTTTTTAATGAACCTATGTCACTATACAGTGTCTCCTTGGCTCTCACCTGTTTTATTTCTTGCCCCGAACATCCTCTTTTTAACAGTAGTGTTTTGGTATCGGCATTAACACCTGTGAAAATGTGCATTCCGCCAAAGCATAAGAAATCTTTTTATTGTGAAGCCAGGGTGGGGGGGAGGGGACACCTTTTTGGTTGACAAACACACAGAGTTGTGGGAGAACCGCTGCTTTGAATCTGACTAAAAGGATACAGGTTGTCCTTAAATGCATTTAGTGACCGTTTGAAGTTACAACGGCACTGGGAAAAAAAGTGACTTATCAGCATTGTTCACACTTACGACCGTCGCAGCATCCCTGTGGTCACGGGATCAAAATTCAAAACACTTGGGAGCTGACTCACATTTCTGACCGTTGCAGTGTCCCGGCATCCTGGGATCAGCTTTTGCAAGTTAACGGTAAAGCCAGATTCACTTAACTGTGTTATTACCGTGTTTCCCTGATAATGCGACCTACCCCAAATGTAAGTCCTAGCTTAATTTTCACACGTGTGCCCAATATAAGCCCCCTCCCCAAAATAAGCCCTAATTAAGACTTCCATCCACTCCAGGGTGCACAGGTAAAAATTAAGTTAGGGTGGGGATGGAGGGGTTGGCGCTACCCTACTACTTACCTTCGGATAGTTGCAGTCAGGCCTCGCACACCCCGACACCTGCCTTGCCACCCCATTTCTTCCGCAGCCGGCAAGTCTTTCCTGAAGGCCTCTGCAGCCGATAACAGAGCTCCAGATCGATCCAGAGCTTTGTTATTGACTACAGAGGCCTTCAGGAAATCCTTGCTGGCCGTAGAAGTTCCTGAAGGCTTCTGACAGCAAAAAGGAGGCTGGGGGCGATGCGTGCAAGTGAAGTGAATCAGTTGACAATATCTCTTTCTCCCCCCCCCCCCTCCCGAAAATAAGACCTGGTGCCATTTTTGGTGACAAAAAATATATATAAGACAGGGTCTTATTTTCGGGGGAACACTGTTAAGGATATTGTTGTGTTACCAACCAGCGGAGTAAGTACACAGAGAAACAGTACTGAGAGCAATGAATACAATACATACAAACTGGTTTAACAAAGCTTTTACTTTGTAGTGAAAAACAATTGCATAAGTCTTTTAATCAATCCAAGTCTTTAGCCATTCAAATCAGTCCAAAGATACAGATATCTTCTTACTTACAAACAGCAGTAATTCACGCTGGTAACAAATCACGCTGGTAGCATATCCATCCACGTCTTCACACACGACAGTAACAGTTCCAATCAACAGTTCCAGTCAAGCAGCAAGTCAAGCAATGATGAGAGCAAGTCCAACAATGACTATAGCTCGGCTCTCTCCTTATATATAGTTTACACTAGTAATTATCCACTTAAGATAAGTGAAGTCAGCAGTGCAATGACTCAACAGTAGAATAATAATTGCAGTCAGCAGTTAGTCAGCAGTCATTAGTCATTACAATGACTCAGCATTACATTTAAAGTTACAGAATACATTTAAAGTGATAGAACACATATATTGCCTGGACAACTTGTTAGATTTATACCATATCCTAACAAACACGGGTCATTTAACAACGGCGGGGATTCACTTAACAACTGTGGCAAGAAAGGTCGTAGAATGGGGCAAAATTCACTTAACAAATGTCTCACATTAACAGAAATTTGGGGCTCAATTGTGGTCGTAAGTCGTAGGCTGTGTAGGTTGGGTTGCTTTCAAAATAAAGGCTGGCTGTTTCTATTGGAGAGGTCTCAAGTGAGGGATTGACTTGGCAGGTGCCTGCAGTAGGAACTCAGTTGGTATTCTTCGGTTTACGATCGGTCAATTCTGTGCCATCAAGTTGATTAATATTTTTATTAATTAATTAATTCATTTTTTGTCTTAAGTTTGGTATTGATACTTCCCAATCGCACACATTCTGCCCAGGATCGGTGATAAATAGACTTACGCAAATGGACATTGGTGAAATGATTGTAGATAGCTTAATGGCAAAGTGCCGAGTGTCAGCACTTCAAGCTGCATTTACTCTAGTGCTGACATAAGAAGGAGAAGCGGAGGCGTCTGGAAAGGGACGTTTGACTTTTCACCTACTTCTTTTCCCTGGAGATAATATCCCCTAGGTGATGGGATGGGAGGGGGGAAATTCCTTTGAGCTGGAGCAGTAGATTAGGGGTAGAATGACTTGGAAGATGGCCAATGAGTGCAGAGGAGCGGGGAAAGGAAAGGGAGGGTTTTGGGTCTGGAAGTCAGTGTTGGCTGCGATGAAGTTGGAGTTAGAGTGTCGTGCTTAATAAATGGGAGTTTTTCTTCAAAGACTTTGTTTGAAATGCAATTTATTTGAGACGACCTCGAAACCTGACACCGAAGTTTTTTAAAGGATTACCAGTAGTCCTCGACTTACAACGGTTCAATTAGCGACCATTCAGAGTTACAATGTGACTGGAAAAAGGGACTTACGACCATTTTTCACAACCTTTGCACCCTGCCCACAGTCACATCATCCAAATATCAGACGCTTGGCAACTGACTCGTATTCATGACGGTCGCTGTGTCCCCGGGGGTCATGTGATCGTTTTGCAACCTTGAGACCGGCAAAGTCAATGGGGGAAGAAACCAGATTCACTTCAACAAACTTTTACTTACTTACTAACTTTTAACCACTGCGGTGATTCACTTAACGACGGTGCCAGGAAATGGGGCAAAGCTCACTTTTAAAGGTCTCACTTAGCAACAGAAATTGGGCTCAGGTTGTGGTCGTAAGTCGAGGACGGCCCGTATATCCCTAAACTGTAAACTTAACGAGGCCGAAGTTCCAACTGCCTGCAAATTGGCCAGTCGAGCTTTACGACCCTTTTAAAAGGCTGGTGAAATTGAAAAATAAAAATTAAGCAGTCAAGCCGTGCTTCGCTTCATGGATTTTTCTCCTCCCTTTCTCTGCCTCGCACCCTCGGCGCCTCCGCTTCTCTTCATTCAAGGTGAAAAGATTATTAGCGTAATGTGCTTGAGGACAGATAATCTGCTTCTTAAGAGGCAGCGAACGGCGTCTCCCGGTGATGCTTGGATGCCGCCGTATTTATGAAATCGCAGCTTTATCCTGGGGTGAGCAAATTGCCTTCCCCTGTTTTTCTGGTGGGAGCAAATTGTGTTCGTTCTGGTTTTTTAACAGAGTTGGAAAGGGACCTTGTAGGTCATCTAGTCCAACCCCCTGCCCAAGCAGGGGACCCTACATCCGTGATGGCAAACTTATGGCACGTGTTCCACAGGTGGCACATGGAGCCATATCGGTGGGCATGTGAGCTCAGCTCCAGCGCGCATGCGTGCACCGGCCAGCTGATTTTCAGGCCTTCTGGGCCCACCAGAAGTAGGGAAACAGGCTGTTTCCTGCCTCCGGAGGGCCTGCAGGGGTGTGTGTGTGTGTGGAAGGCCCGGTTTTTGTTCTCCCCAGGCTCCAGAGCCTCTCTAGGCGGAGTGGGGAAGGCTGTTTTCGTCCTCCCCAGGCTCCAGAGCCTCTCTAGGAGGCAGAAAGCGGGTGCTTTGGAAAACAGATTGACCCCCTCCTCTCTGTGGGGGTCAAGCTATTTTCCAAGGCCAGACAAGGAATAATGGGTGGAAACTGATCAGGGAGAGATTCAACCTAGAAATAAGATCTTTTTTTTTTTTTAGACAAGTTTTATTGAAAAATTTTTCTTTTCTTTTCTTTTTTTTTATAAAATTTGTAATTTTATTATAACACATATATGACATTTACACAACATACAACATTTATTTATTTATTTATTTATTTAAATTTTTATACCGCCCTTCTCCAGAATAGGACTCAGGGCGGTGAACAGCCGGAGTAAAAAACAATACATACAAAATTTAAAAACAATTTAAAATAATTAAATATTATTGGCCGTAAATTAAAATAACCCAATTTAAAATCAATTTAAAATTAACTCAAGCCAGCTTAACTCAAGCCAACATACAGATATCTTATCATTTTTAAGCATTGTTTCATCGTGGTCTTTCATCTGTTACTTTGTTTTTCTTCCCCTATGTCTTCATTTCTTACTACTACTTCTTTTTCCCCCCATTATCCTTTTTTTTCCCTCCCCCTATAGAGATCTATATATTTTAATTATATCTTTAATATTATACATTTCTACATTCATGTTTTATACATTTTTATTCCACTCCATACATTTGTTATATATATATTTTGTTCTTCTAATCTTCTCTTCTTATAGTTACTATTCTTTATTTCTAGTCTTAAGCCAATTATATCATTTATTCCATATTCTATAATAGTCTGTCTCTTCTTTTTCCTTAATTTCTTTAGTTAATCTGTCCATCTCAGTGCATTCTAAAATCTTATCTATCAATTCTTCCTCAGTTGGAGTTCTTTCCTGTTTCCAGTTTTTTGCATATGCTATTCGTGCTGCTGTTAAGATGTGTAGCATCAAATATTTTATTTCTTTGGAATATGGTTTTGTAAAAATTCCTAACAAGAATGTTTCTTTTCATCATACATATTTTATGAACAGAGTGTGACCAGGTCACCTCTCATACATCTTAATCCAAGCCATCATTATAATATATCTTAATCTTCTCTTTTTTTTCTATTATTTATCTCTTTTATACATCCTTTATCACAAATTTATCATCTTTTCTCCGTCTCTTCTTATTTAAACTTCTGCCATATTATTTGTCAGGTTTCAGTGTCGTCTCAAAATAAATTGCATTTCCAAACAAATGGTCTTTGATGAAATCTTTCATTTATTAAGCACGACAATCTGTCCCCGATCATATCGTAGCCAACACTGACTTCCTGACCCCAAACCTTCCCTTTCCGTTCCCCAATTCTCTGCATCTCATTCGCCCTCTTCCAAATCACTCTCCCTATATCTACTACTTCAGCTCCCAGGAATGTCCCCCCTCCCATCTCATCTCCTATTATCTTCAGGGAAAATAAGTAGGTGAAGAGTCAAGCGTCCTCTTGCCAGCTGCCCCCTCTTCTCCTCTCCTTATGTCAGCACTGGAACGAATGTAGTTTGGAGTGCTGACATTATTTTCTTTCCATCATTTTTTATCCTGTTCAATTTTATTTTTAAATAACATCACTTTACGCCTTGCGCTTCTTCTCTATTACAATCACTCCAGTTGTTTACATTCTTCCTTCATTTCCAGAAATATCTCTCTAATTCCCTACCTAATCACGAACAATAAAATATTCATCTTAATTTACAATGTTATCAAAATTAATAATATTCTAACCTAGAAATAAGGTCTTACTTCTCTGGTACTTACTCTCATGTTGGTAGGGAAGCAGATAGCGCTTAGAAAGCGTAGGAGGGGGAGAATGTGACGAAGGAGGGATCCCCAAAGGTGCTTTTTCAAAAGTCAACTGGACTTCCCTGTTTTTCTTTGAAGACGTTTCGCTTCCCATTCAAGAAGCTTCTTCAGCTCTGACCTGGATGACTGAAGAATCTTCATAGCCGACATAAGAAGGAAGGGATGTTATAGGGCAATGATGGCTAACCTTTTTGCCATTGTGTGCCAAAAGTGGGTGAAGCGCGTGGGGGGGGTCGCCAGTGCGCGTGCCCACACCCATAATTCTATGCGCCCCAATCCCCGCACATGCGCGCGTGACACACCTGCGTTCCCCCCACTTTTGGCAAGTGATGGCCCGTTGTTCACCCTCCCCAGACTCCAGGGACTTTCTAGGAGCCTGGGGAAGGCGAAAACGGCCTTCCCCACCCCCCGGAGGCTGGAAACGGCTCGTTTCCCGATTTCTAGTGGGCCCAGAAGGCCTGAAAATGGCCAGTGCGCACATGCGCACCGGAGCTGAGCTTGCGTGCCCACCGATATGGCTCCACCTGTGGCATGCGTGCCATAGGTTCGCCATCACGGTTATAGGGGTTTCCTCATCCCCTCTGTAGTGAAGAGATACAGGTAGTCCTAACTAACTAAACCTGGCTAGGTGGCTCAGTGCTTAAGATACTGAGCTTGTCGATCAGAAAGGTCGGCAGTTTAGCGGTTCGAATCCCTAGTATAGGTCTCCTGTGTGAGCAGGGGGTTGGACTAGATGACCTCCAAGGTCCCTTCCAACTCTGTTACTGTTGTTGTTATTGTTATTACTTCCAACTATGCATTTGGTCACTGTTCAGCGTTACAGCGGCGCTGGAAAAAAAAGGGGGGGACCAATGAGCGTTTTTCACACTTATGACCGTCGCAACATCTCCACGGTTTTGACGTGATCAAAATTCAGACATTTGGCAACTGGCATGTACTTAACGACGGTTCCAGTGTCCCGGGGTCACGCGATTCCCCTTTTGCGACCTTCTGACAAGCAAAGTTAAGGGGGGAAGCCCAGATTCACTTTACAGCCGTATTACTAATTTAACAACTGCAGAGACTCACTTAACGACTGTGGCAAGAAAAGTCATAAAACGGGGCAAAATTCACAACAAATGTCTCCTTTAGCAAGGGAAATTTTGCACCCGATGCTGGTCGTAAGTCGAGGACTACCTGTATATAGGATTAGGACTTCGTATAATATCTATCTATCTATCTATCTATCTATCTATCTATCTATCTATCTATCTATCTATTTATTGGTTCGATTTATATGCCACCCTTCTCCGGAGACTCAGGGCGGCTTACAATGCTTTTCAAGCAATAGCCTTCATGCTTTTGTACATACCTGCTTAGTAGGGCTTTCGCCCCCCTTCGCCCCCCCACCCAAGCGGTGTTCTTTTTTATACAAAGTCAGCTTATTGCCCCCACAATCCGGGTCCTCATTTTACCTACCTCGGAAGGATGGAAGGCTGAGTCCACCTTGAGCCTGGTGAGATTTGAACTCGCAGTAATTGCAGGCAGCTGGCAGCTAAATACTACTTTAACAGCAGTTTAGTCCACTGCACCACCAAGGCTTTTAGTTGGATTTATTTTGGTAACTCTGTTCTTAATTGTCCCAGAGGTGTTTTTTTCCAGAAGGCAACTGAATTTTCTTGATTATTATTTATTCTTTTTTTAACTCTGAAAACATTTTGCTTCTCATCCACGAAGCTTTTTTCAGGGAAGAACTGAAGAAGCAAATGAGAAGCAAAACATTTTCAAAGGAAAAAAAAAACCCAGGAAAATCCAGTTGCCTTCTGGAAAACACACCTTTGGGACAATTAAGAACATAGTTACCAAAATAAATCCAATTAAAAGCCTTGGTGGTGCAGTGGACTAAACTACTGTTAAAGTATCTCCACATATTGTTAATTATTTTTAGACTCCATTACACTTGTTGTTTTCCTCCTGTACGCATTTACATATATATTGAAGGATGCAATCCTCCTTTTATTCAGTACCTTGCTTGGATCCAGCCTCGGGGCTCTAATAATTAAATCTGAATTTGATTTCCACTGCTTAGAGTCTGTAGAGATTCTCAGTCATCCAAGTCATGGTTGTCCCAAAGGTGCTTTTTTCAGGAGGCAATTGGACTTTCTTTTTTTTTTTTCTTTTTCTTTTGAAGACTTTCTTTTCGCTCCTCATTCAAGAAGCTTCTTCAGCTCTGAGTGGATGGTGGGGAATGGAAGGATTTATATTCCTTGCAGACAGCTGGTCATTTGCATCCTTTTTAGAGAGTCTTTCAGGCCACTTTGAGTTTTCTCTGTGTCCTCAGAGTCACCTGAGTGGTGCAACTTATGACTGTATGACTATAACCTTGTTGCTGGTATCCTTAAGATTTCTATTGACTGTTTCCTAGTATGATTTGATTGCTTATTTGTACCCTATGACTATCATTAAGTGTTGTACCTTATGATTCTTGGCGAATGCATCTTTTATGTACACTGAGAGCGTATGCACCAAGACAAATTCCTTGTGTGTCCAATCACACTTGGCCAATAAAGAATTCTATTCTATTCTATTCTATTCTATTCTATTCTATTCTATTCTATTCTATTCTATTCTATTCTATTCTATTCTATGCTTCGATTGCTTATTTGTACCCTATGACTATCATTAAGTGTTGTACCTTATGATTCTTGGCGAATGCATCTTTTATGTACACCGAGAGCGTATGCACCAAGACAAATACCTTATGTGTCCAATCACACTTGGCCAATAAAGAATTCTATTCTATTCTAAAACGGTTCCTGTAGTCTGCAATTTTTTTTCCTCTGGAAATCCATTCCTACTCCTGTTGCAGAAAATTAAAGGAGTCTGATTTCGAAATCAAGAAAAGCTTTTATTTTGGCCAAGATAAGGTTCAGACAGAAATATATTCATCTAACATCTGAACAACATTCTGTTAAAAACACACATTCTTATACTCTTCAGTAGTAGCAAAAACAGGAAATATGTGAAATTAGTCTTAATGGCTAGGCCCCCTTATTGCTTAGGCAGGAAAGCTGGTTCGTACTTATCTATGTGGTTTTTAGTTCTGCATTTTGACATGGAAGGAGACATTTAGCTAACTCTGTGGTTTGACTTTTTGAACTCAGCAACTGTCTCTTACAATAACAAGTCAAGGGATCCTTCAGAGATCATCCAAGCCAACCCTGTATTATTTCACTCTTATATCCAAATTTCACTTTACGTCCTACTTTACTCCCACCCCATTCAAAGGGTGTTCATCCCAAATTGTATGGCTAAAAGTCAGACTCCCAAGTGCTTCAAGGACCCTCTAAAAGGATGCAAATGACCAACTGTCTGCAAGGAATATAAATCCTTCCATTTCTCCCACCATCCAGTCAGAGCCGAAGAAGCTTCTTGGATGAGAAGCGAAACGTCTTCAAAAGAAAAAAACGAAGTCCAGTTGCCTCCTGAAAAATGCTCCACCTTTGGGACGTTTCCATTGGTTGAATTTGATTTCAAATTTTAGGAGATTCCCCCACCTATGGAAACAAGATGAGGCTGCTAATATGCTGGTGCCTCGGATCTGCCTTGATCTTTTAGCAGCTGCTGTGTCTTTTATACAGACCTGGCAGTGAATTTGCTACTCATCCCACAGTTTTGGGCCCACCCAACTTTGCCAGTCAAACTTAGTGTTTCTGGATGCAAAAATACTTCCTTGCCTGCATCTTTCCTTTCTGCATCTTCTCGGGTATGTTTCCCCTGGGGAAAGTTAGGGCTGAAGTCCAATTTTTTTTTTAATTTTTTTAATTTTTTTGAATCTCTTACTAGTTTTTCCTACCACCAGCATAAACTGGAGGAAAGAGGCAGAACCTCACAGCTGCAATGCAGTTTGTCTCGGGAAAGACACAGCATTTGCCCTGAAATCCAGATTAACCGATTCTGCCCCCCCATCTGCATTTATTGTGGTTTGCCTGTCTGATCCTGCCCCCAAAGCTGGAACCTCCATTCCTGACGAATTGCTACAATCTTTATGACTCTGTTTTAATTTTATTTATTTATTTATTTATTTATTTGTTTATTTATTGGTTCGATTTATATGCCGCCCTTCTCCGGAGACTCAGGGCGGCTTACAATGCATTAAGCAATAGCCTTCATACTTTTATATATACCTGCTTAGTTGGGCTTTCGCCGCCCCCCCCCCCCCCCCCCCAAGCGGTGTTCTTTTTTATACAAAGTCAGCTTATTGCCCCCACAATCTGGGTCCTCATTTTACCTACCTTGGAAGGATGGAAGGCTGAGTCAACCTTGAGCCTGGTGAGATTCGAACTTGCAGTAATTGCAGGCAGCTGGTGCTACGTAACAGCACTTTAGTCTGTTGTGCCACCAAGGCTCTTTATACATGTCCTCTCCCCAAAACATAGGATGTAAAACATTGTGACTACCTAAGGGTGCTTTGCTGTTTTCTGACCCACAGGCTGCTTGTACACAGGTAGTCCTTGATTTATGACCAAAGTTGGGGGCACAGTTTTCATTGCTAAGTAAAGCAGTCATTAAGTGACTCTGGCCCAATGTTATTACCTTTTTGACATGGGTGTTAAGCAAATCATAGAACATTAGAATTCCTTCCTTCCTTCCTTCCTTCCTTCCTTCCTTCCTTCCTTCCTTCCTTCCTTCCTTCCTTCCCTCCCTCCCTCCCTCCCTCCCTCCCTCCCTCCCCTCCAGAATCATAGGGCTGTAAGGGACCTCAGAGGTCTTCTAGTCCAACCACCTACTCGTGCAGAAGACCCTATACCAGGAGTCGGCAACCTTAAACACTCAGAGAGCCATTTGGACCCATTTCCTACAGAAAAGAAAACACCGGGAGCCACAAAACACTTCCCGTACCTGGCTATTTCCTGAGCGGCCACAAAACTAGCATATGTAGTTGAATTAAAGATTCTGTTTTCTTCTGAAACTTTTCTTTTCTTGGATTTATCCATGGTTGGACGACCGGGGGTTGAAAAGCTTAATAAATTGCGCTTCTGTAGGTGTCGCACATTGGCAGTTGTGACGCATATTTTGAGCGACAGGGAGCCGCAGCAGAGGGATGAAAGAGCCACATGCGGCTCCAGAGCCGGGCGTTGCTGACCCCTACCCTATACCATTTCAGACAAATGTCTGTCCAATCTCTCCTTAACAACCTCCAGTGATGGAGCACTCACAACTTCTGGAGGCAAGCAGTCCCAACTGGTTTATTGCTCTCACTCACCGTTAGGAAATTTCTCCTTCGCTGCCGTTATTAAGCGAATCCCATGGCTGCTAAGTGAAACCGAATCTAGTTGACCCTATTGATTTTGCCTGTCGGAAGCTGTCAGGGAAGGGATCGCAGACGGTGACCTCAGGTGGCTGCAACCATTGTAAATATAGGCCGGTTGCCAAATACCCAAGTTTTGCTCAATTGCCTTTGGGGATGTTGCGACAATCACAGGTGCGAAGGCCGGTCATAAGCCACTTTTTTTTTTCCAGGGCTGTCGTAAACTGGAACGGTCGCTAAACGAATGGTTGTAAGTCGAGGACTATCTGTATGAACCCTTCACAGCTGCTTCTGCTGTTCTGGATCTGTTTTGATCAGTCTGCCCATAACGGGCACGCAGGCTTCCCCTGAGCATGTGGGGAATTTAGAACAAAGGAAAGGCCAAAAAAAAAAAAAAAAAATGAGGTAAGGTCCATAATGCAGGTAGTCCTCAACTTACAACCATCCGTTCAGTGACCGTTCAAAGTTAACAACAGTACCCCAAAAGTGACTTATGGGTGGTTTTTTTTCATGCTTAAAACAACCGTTGCAGCATCTCCACAGTCACGTGATCAAAATTCGGATGCTTTGTCAACTGGCTCATAATTTAGGACAGTTTGAATGTCCCCCAGGTCTAGTGATCCCCTTTCGCGATTCCGCAACATTGCGGCGTCCTCATGGTCACGTGATTTGCATTTGGATTTTTTTTTGGGCAGCTGCCAAAAAAAAAGCCAACACAGTTCTGGGCTGCATCAACAGAGGGATAGAATCAAGATCACGTGAAGTGTTAATACCACTTTATAAGGCCCTGGTAAGGCCACACTTGGAATATTTCCATCCAGTTTTGGTCGCCACGATGTAAAAAAGATGTGGAGACTCTAGAAAGAGTGCAGAGAAGAGCAACAAAGAGGATGAGGGGACTGGAGGCTAAAACATAGGAAGAACCGTTGCAGGAACTGAGCATTGCTAATTTAATGAAAAGAAGGACTAGGGGAGACATGATAGCAGTCTTCCAATATCTCAGGGGCTGCCCCAAAGAAGAGGGAGTCAATCTATTCTCCAAAGCACCTGAGGGTAGGACAAGAAGCAATGGGACATGTAAAAAAATTAAGACTTTTTGGATAAAAATATGGTGGATTATTCAAAACATTTTGAAGAAAAAAATTAAATTCACACCACAGTTCTTTCTGTTGGGAATAGTTACGGATTGTACTGTAATAGAGACTAAGCTGGTTTTGAACTTGATAACGGCTGCCAGGTTACTGGTGGCACAGTACTGGAAGAAGGAAGATCCACCCACCATTGAGGAATGGACATTAAAAGTTGTGCATTTGGCAGAAATGGCAAAAATTTCATCATATCTTAAATGAGAGATATATATCGGAATGGAGAAGTAGGATTGATTATATACAGAAGAAATATCCGAACAAGAAGATTCATATAACTTATGAATGAAATAATTTTAAGTAGTTTATATCTGGGGTTTTTTTTTTCTGAGTTATAAGGAGTTAAGGACCTAGGGAGAATATGTAATGTAATAATTTGTTAGCATATTCTAGTTTTTGGTTTGTGAATGCTATACCCTGTGCTTGTTCTGGGAAGTCTAGGGAGGGGGGTGGGGGGGAGGGAGGGGTGGGGGGGTGAAAATGTTTGTATTTCTTATAAAACTTTTCAATATAAAAAAAAAAGAAGCAATGGGTGGAAACTAATCAAGGAGAGAAGCAACTTAGAACTAAGGAAGAATTTCCTGACAGTTAGAACAATTAATCAATGGAACAACTTGCCTGCAGAAGTTGTGGATGATCCAACACTGGAAGTTTTGAAGAAGAGGTTGGATCACCATTTGTCTGAAGTGGTGTAGGGTTTCCTGCCTAAGCGGGGTTGGACTAGAAGACCTCCAAGGTCCCTTCCAACTCTGTTATTCTATTCTATTCTAAGTGGATGCTTGACAGCTGGCTCATATTTATGACGGTTGCAGTGTCCAGGGGTTACGTGATCCCCTTTTGCGACCTTCTGACCAGCAAAATCCATGGGGAGGCCAGAGTCAGTTTACGACTGTGTTTTTAACTTAACAGCTGGAGTGATTCACTTAACAACGGTGGCAAGGAAGGTCGTAAAATGAGGATAAATAACTTCACAACTGCCTTGGCTTAGCAGCAGGAATTTTGAGCTCCATTGTGGCCGCAGGTCTAGAACTATAGGTAGGACTCAGCTTACGACCACAAGGGAGGCCGAAATTTCTGTTGCTAAGTGAGACCTTTGTTAAGTGAATTTTAAGAACTTGGTGGCGCAGCAGACTAATAGCCTGTTATTAACATTCAGCTGCCTGCAATTTTACCTACCAAAGGATGGAAGGCTGAGTCAACCTTGAGCCTGGTGAGATTTGAACTTGCAATAATTGCAGGCAGCTGGTGTTACTTAACAGTGCTTTAGTCTGCTGCGCCACCAAGGCTCTTACCTACGGCCACAGTGGAGCTCAAAATTCCCGCTGCTAAGCCAGGCAGTTGTGAAATTATTTATCCTCATTTTACGACCTTCCTTGCCACCCTTGTTAAGTGAATCACTCCAGCTGTTAATACGGCCCTGCATGCCACAGGTTCGCCATCCCAGGACTAGAAGATCTCCGAGATCCCTTCCAACCCTGTAATCCTGTCACTGATTCTTCTCAACGTTTGCTCAAAAACGTGTTTCTTCCTTTAGCCTGAGGATTTTCTTCTTCCTCCTCCCAGTTCTGCATGAACTTCTAATAAGGAAGGAAGAACCGCAGTTTCTTCTTTGGAAATGCGACTTGCCCCTGTCTCGTTCCTGGATCGTTGAAAAGGTGTGCTGGCTTGGCAAACGTTTTGCCGTGAAGCTTTTCCTGTTTGGTGACCATGCCATCAAGAGTTGGAGGTTTGGTCGCTCTTTCCAGCTCTTGACTTAATGAATAGCTTTTTTTTTTTTTTACAGCGGAAAGGATGTGTGCGAGCGTCAGAGCTCTGCCATGCCTGTAATAAAATACGAGACTTGGCAGGCGGTTTGAACGTACAGTAGTATAAATCATTTGGTATCGGCGCAGTCGACAAAAATACGGCTGAATGACTTTTCCATGTTGAGATACTTGACAACACGGGGCTAATATTTATGACGTACCCGGCCCACGCTCATTTGTCGAGATTGGCAGCCGTGGAAATCGAATAAATATAAACAAATACGTAGTCGGCAAAGCGGAGGCGAATCTTTTAAGAGCCGAATCCCTCAAATCCTTTGTTTTTTCTCCTTTTAAATGCCCCTCCCTGAATTGCTGGGCATCCACGCTGGTTTTCTTTGCTATCTATGGCATTTCGTGGGGTAGGAATAGGAGTGCTAACACTTGGCCTTGGTGTCTCTAGCTTCGCTTTGCCCCAGGGTTTCTCAGCCTTGGCAACTTGAAGGTCTGTGGACTTCAGCTCCCAGAATTCCCCATCCAGCAAGCTGGCTGTCTCCACTTTCTCCAATTGAATGGCGATTGTGTTCTGACCACTACTAAAATGATGGATGGATGGATGGATTGATAGATACAGATAGTAGAATAGAATAGAATAGAATAGAATAGAATAGAATAGAATAGAATAGAATAGAATAGAATAGAATAGAATAGAATAGAATAGAATAGAATAGAATAATAGAATAATGCAATGCAATGCAATGCAATGCAATACAATACGAAATCAGAATAGAATAGAATAGAATAGAATAGAATAGAATAGAATAGAATAGAATAGAGGAATGAAGAATGGAATAGAATAGAATAGAATAGAATAGAATAGAATAGAATAGAATAGAATAGAATAGAATAGTGGAATGAAGAATGGAATGGAATAGAATAGAATACAATAGAATACAATAGAATACAATAGAATACAATAGAATACAATAGAATACAATAGTGGAATGAAGAATGGAATACAATACAATAGAATAGAATAGAATAGTGGAATGAAGAATGGAATAGAATAGAATAGAATAGAATAGAATAGAATAGAATAGAATAGTGGAATGAAGAATGGAATAGAATAGAATAGAATAATAGAATAGAATAGAATAGAATAGAATAGAATAGAATAGAATAGAATAGTGGAATGAAGAATGGAATAGAATAGAATAGAATAGAATAGAATAGAATAGAATAGAATAGAATAGAATAGAATAGAATAGAATAGAATATTTATTTTTATTTTTATTTTTATTTTTATTTTTATTTTTATTGAATTTGTATACCGCTCTACTCCCGAAGGACTCAGGGCAGTGAACAGCCATACAATAAAACATATAGATACAAAATTTAAAATAAACTAAAACGAATTAAATAATTGGGCTGAACAAATTTAAAACCCCAATAATTTAAAACCAAATTTAAAATTCCCATTTAAAAAGGGGAAAGACTTAGGTCAGGCCAGCTTGATGAAATAAGAAAGTCTTGAGCGCGCAAGGGAAGGTACACAGATCCGGATCCTCCGTATCTCTGGGGGGAGCTGTTTCCAGATTGTAGGTGCCCCCACAGAGAAGGCTCTCCCCCTGGGGGCCGCCAGTCGACATTGTTTGGCCGACGGCACCTGGAGGAGCCCCTCTCTATGGGAGCATACTGACCGGTGGGAGGCTATTGGTGGTAGCAGGCAGTCCCGTAGATAGGATAGGATAGGATAGGACAGGACAGGACAGGACAGGACAGGACAGGACAGAATAACAGAGTTGGAAGGGGCCTTGGAGGCCTTCTAGTCCAACCCCCTGCTTAGGCAGGAAACCCTAAACCCCTTCAGACAAATGGTTGTCCAATCTCTTTTTAAAAATTTACAGTGTTGGGGCATTCACAGCTTTTGGAAGCAAGTTGTTCCACTGATTAATTGAGAAATTTCTCCTTAGTTCTAAGTTGCTTCTCTCCTTGATTCGTTTCCATCTGTAGCTTCTTGTCCTGCCTTCAGGTGCTTTGGAGAATAGCTTGACTCCCTCTTCTTTGGGGCATCCCCTGAGATATTGGAAGACTGCTATCATGTCTCCCCTAGTCCTTCTTTTCATGAAACTAGCCATACCCAATTCCAGCAACCCTTCTTCATAGGTTTTAGCCTCCTCTTCGTCTTTGTTGCTCTTCTCTACACTTTTGCATCGACCAAAACTGGATGCAGCATGCTTTATCCTCTTTCCTTGACCCTGAACATGTGTGTTTGTTGTGTGTTTAGGGTCAAGGAAAGAGGCCAAAGCAGTGTTTCTCTACCTTCTCAAAAATGTCACGAAAAGTTGGACAACAGGGTAATAAAATAGACATTCATTGAAAACCTATTCTGGAAGAAGTCGGGTCAACCTATTCTCCAAAGCCCCTGAAGGAAGCAACCTGGAAGGAAGGAGAAACTTCCTGACAATTAATCCGTGGAACAACTTGCCTCCAGAAGTTGTGGATGCTCCATCACTGGAGGTTTTTAAGAAGAGATTGGACAACCATTTGTCTGAAATGGTACAGGGTTTCCTGCCTAAGCAGGGGGTTGATCTAGAAGACCTCCAAGGTCCCTTCCAACTCTGTTATTCATTATTATTAAACTTTACTAACAGGGTGGATTTGATTTAAATCGAGTTGATTTAAATCACAATTTAAATCATGATTTAAATCACTAGTAAAAAGGCTTGATTTCAATCAACTCGATTTAAATCATAATTGTTAAAGAGCAACTGTCATCTCTGCTCCTCCTTTGACCCACCGTTGACTCACCGATAGTCCCAGTGTTGCAGAATATACAGCCTCCTGCTACATAACTAAGCTCCATTTCATGCCGAAGAAACTAAATTATTTATGTATCTTAAATAGAAAACTATCTTACGATAGATTTTTACCCCAAAAGTTTTTTATTAAAACAAATCCGATTTAAATCAAAAAAATCTGATTTTTTTTTATTTATTTTTTTAAAAATCATTGATTTTTATCCACCCTCCCCCCAAGTTTTAATAAACTTGCTTTTTATCCATTTAAATCCGTTCATTTCTCATGGAGTTTTGTGTGCTCCTATTTAGTCTCCTTTTTTGAAGGTATTTCACAATATCCTTGTTATAGTTTGAGAAATAGGGCATAGGAAGACTAAGCACCAATTAATTTGAAAAACCGGTCCAGCAGTGTTTTGTATTCGAGTGCACCATATAAATTTTCTACTTTTAATCCTGGACTACGAAACGCCTTCCTTCTTCCTTCTTCCTTCTTCCTTGTTTCTTTTTCACCTTTAATTATAAAGTTGACACCTGCAGATCCCCAGGAAAAGAAATCATGTTTCCTTCCAAATCTAATTAGGGGACATGATTCCTTTTCCCTTTTTCCTGTAAGAAGCTGCCCTTAAGGGCCCACATCTCTATGTCACTTCTGTCTTTTTCTTCAGATTAATTAAATGCTAGTAAATCCCTACTTGGGGGGAAAAAGTAAATTGGGACTTTGACGTTATTATATATATTGAGGGCAGCAAGATTACTTTATGCACAAAAATGGGAGGACTCTTTGAGCCCCATCATGGACGAATGGCTGCTAAAGTTGATGACGTTAGCAGAGATGACTAAACGGACTGTTTTGATTAAAGAGAAAAATGCAATTTTGTTTCTGCTTGGAAACCATTCCTGGACTTTGTGAACGAGGTGGGAAAAAAATATGAAACTTTGATTTTGGGTTTTACCGATTAGATTGATTAGTTGAGATAGAAATGGCTACTTTATACTACTATGTAAAAGTAAAAGGAGAGAGAGAGAGAATAAGGATAGATAGAATAAGGATTAGAGATGGATGGATAGAATAAGGATAGGTAGAATAGGATGATAGATAGATAGATAGATAGATAGATAGATAGATAGATAGATAGATGATAGATAGATAGATAGATAGATAGATAGATAGATAGATAGATAGATAGGAGATAGATATAGATAGATAGGAGATAGATATAGATAGATGAGAGATGATAGAGATAGATAGATAGATAGATAGATAGATAGATAGATAGATAGATAGATAGATAGATAGATAGATGAGAGAGAGAGAGAGATGGATGGATGGATGGATGGATGGATGGATATGGATGAATAGACAGACAGAGAAGATAGAAAGATATAAATAGACAGGTATAAATATAGATAAAAAGTAGGTAGATAGAGAAACAGAGAAGAGAGATAAATAGATACAGGTAGATAAGAGATAGACAGATAGGTATATAGATACAGAAGATAAATTAGGTGGGTAGGTGATTAGATAGGGATGGACGGATAGACAGACAGACAGCCTGTTAGAGAGGTGCTATAATGGACTGGAGTGGGGAAACGTGTTGAATTACAAAGTAGACAGTGCAGAGATTTACGCCGTTTCTTGAGATGATAACAAATTACCAAAAGAAAGAAAAAGAAAATCCCATGAAAGATTGAGCTGCCGAACGTACCAATCCATTGTACCAATCGTCTGCTAAAATGATTAAAAGAGGATTCCCGCCAAGGCTGGCCTCCCTTTTTGCCGGTGCTGTGTTTACACAGCACAAACTTAGTGACGTTACCCTGTTTTTCTCTGCCTTAGCAACTCCTTTAAGATGCGTGGACTTCAACTCCCAGAATTCCCCAGCCAACATGAGCTGGCTGGGGAATTCTGGGAGTTGAAGTCCACGCGTCTTAAAGGAGTTGCTAAGGTGAAGAAACATCGCTGTAGAGGCCTTGTTTGTCAAATTCCTAACTCCTCTGGGCAGCGTACAACACTGAAAAACATATTAAATTATTATTTCTTCAACAGATTCCGTAATGTTTGCGTTTTAGGAGGCTCCGTGCTACTAGTAGTGGAAAGATTGCTATATAAAATGCTGAAATAATCGGGAAGGACGGGAGAGGGAATGGAAAAGGAGGCTTCTCTCTTTTCCCAAGTGCCCCTAAATTTCTAGTTGGCATTTGAAGGGGAATAAAGTTTTCGTTTTGCACGCCCGCCCTTGCTAATGACAATCGCTAAAGTCAAATTTAAAGGACGTTTGCCCAGGAGAATGTGTGGGTTGGAAAGAAACTGTGTGCAGAAATTGATATTTCCTCAAGAGCCTCTCTGGGATGAATTCACTTGTCAGGCGAGGTGTGTCCAGCTGGGTTGGCCTTCCGTGGGAGCACAAAGGCTGTCGGAACGGTTGATGGTGTATTTTTACTTCTTTTCTTTTTTGAAAAGGCTGGGAGCAGGAACTAGAGGCCAATCATTCCCATTGCCCCCTCCCTCAACTCCCAATCTCTCCGTGGGTTGAGATTGTGTCATCAAAACTGAGCTGTGATGAGCTTCAGTGGTATGATTTTGTCCCTCGTTTGTGGGTTGTGTCAGCAAGAGTCCCCACCCTCACCCGGTTTGTCTCTCAGAGGCCTTCCTGCTTCATTCTTCTGGTCGACTTCCTGAAGGAGACACTTAAGAGTCTTTCATGGCCAGGCGAGACTAGAACTCACCATCCCCTGATGATTGGCCCAAGGTCACCCAGCTGGCTTTCATGCTTAAGGCGAGACTAGAACCACGGTGGATTTGATTTAAATCGAGTTGATTTAAATCACAATTTAAATCATGATTTAAATCACTAGTAAAAAGGCTTGATTTAAATCAACTCGATTTAAATCGTAATTTTTAAAGAACAACTGTCATCTCTGCTATTCCTTTGACCCACTGTTGACTCACCGATAGTCCCAGTGTTGCAGAATATACAGCCTCATGCTACATAGCTAAGCTCCATTTCAGGCTGAAGAAACTAAATTATTATCTTAAATAGAAAACTATCTCACGATAGATTTTTACCCCAAAAGTTTTTTATTAAAATAAATCCGATAAAAATCAAAAAAATCCGATTTAAATAAAAAAAATCTGATTTTTTTTTATTTTTTTAAAAAAAGTGATTGATTTTTATCCACCCTGACTAGAACTCACCATCACCTGGTGATTTCCCAAGATCACCCAGCTGGCTTTCATGCTTAAGGCAGGACTAGAACTCACCATCTCCTGGGTGATTGGCTCAAGGTCACCCAGCTGGTTTTCATGCTTAAGGCGGGACTAGAACTCACCATCTCCTGGGTGATTGGCCCAAGGTCACCCATCTGGTTTTCATGCTTAAGGCGGGACTAGAACTCACCATCTCCTTGTGATTGGCCCAAGGTCACCCATCTGGCTTTCATGCTTAAGGCGGGACTAGAACTCACCATCTCCTTGTGATTGGCCCAAGGTCACCTATCTGGCTTTCATGCTTAAGGCGGGACTAGAACTCACCATCTCCTGGTGATTTCCCAAGATCACCCAGCTGGCTTTCATGCTTAAGGCGGGACTAGAACTCACCATCTCCTGGTGATTGGCCCAGAATCACCCAGCTAGCTTTCATCAAGGTGCACAATGTTCCAAAGGGCAGAGGCCATGGCAGAAAAGGCTCTCTTATCTTGATCACGTGACCATGGAGATGCTGGAATGGTCGTAAGTGTGAAAAAATGGTTGAGGACTATCTGTAGTCACCCCAACAGACCTGGAGGGCCCCTGATTCTAGAAAGGTATTCTGCTGGATCCTGTAAAGGGCTCCTTGAGAAGAATACAGTTGTAAATTACAGGACTGAAATAGAGGTAGTCCTCGACTTAGAACAGTTCATTTAGTGACCGTTCAAAGTTACAACGGCATTGGAAAAAATCCTCATACTTAACGACCATTGCAGCAGTCCCCATGATCATGTTATCAAAATTCAGGTGCTTGGCAACTGGTTCATACTTATGACCATTGCTATGTCCCAAGATCACGTGATCCCCCGTTTGCGATCTTCTCACAAGCAAAGTCAATGGGGAAGCCGGATTCACTTAACAACCAGGTGACTGACTTACCAACTGCAGCAATTCAACTTAACAACTGTGGCAAGAAAAGTGGTAAAATGGAGCAAAACTCACTTAACAAATGTTTCAATCTTGTTCTGTTCAGCAGAAATTTTGGGCTCAGTTGTCATAAATCGAGGATTACCTGTAGATTGAGAAACTCCTGTTTTGAACCCTTGGCATCCAATGTTAAAAGTCAGCTGCTCATCGTAAGCCGGATTGTAGTCCAGTCAAAAATCTGCACATCTGTAAATATTGGCACAGAATCGTCAACTGCCCCAAAGTCTGCCGTTGGCCTTGCTAGAATAATTAACTCAAACCCCACTGGCCAACTTCAGCAAAAGTGGGTTAATTTCAACCTCGGATAGACAAAATAAATTGTCAGGACAGTGAACTCCTTTTGAAAAAGGAGTCAAGGACAACTTACAGGGTTGTAATTTGGAACAGTAAGCGTTTTCCGTTTTTTGGCTCTCATCCTGGGAAAGTAGGAATGGATTGTAATTAATGCTTTAATAAAGTAAGGAAACTCATAGATAGATTAGAGGGAGGGATAGGATAGGATAGGATAGGATAGAATAGAATAGAATAGAATAGAATAGAATAGAATAGAATAGAATAGAATAGAATAGAATAGAATAGAATAGAATAGAATAGAATTTTTTATTGGCCAAGTGTGATTGGATACACAAGGAATTTGTCTTTGGTGCATATGCTCTCAGTGTACATAAAAGAAAAGATACGTTCACCAAGAATCATAAGGTGGAACACTTAATGATAGTCATAGGTTACAAATAAGCAATCAGGAAACAATATCAATATAAATCATAAGGATACCAGCAACAAGGTTACAGTCATGCAGTCATAAGTGGGAGGAGATGGGTGATAGGAACGATGACAAGATTAATAGTAGTGCAGACTTAGTGAATAGTTTGACAGTGTTGAGGGAATTAGTTGTTTAGCAGAGTGATGGCGTTTGGGGAAAAACTGTCCTTGTGTCTAGTTGTTCTGGTGTGCGGTGCTCTATAGCGTCGTTTTGAGGGTAGGAGTTGAAACAGTTTATGTCCAGGATGTGAGGGGTGGGTGGATGGATGGATGGATGGATGGATGGATGGATGGATATAGAGAATGGGTGGGTAGATGATTGATATAGAGGATAGGTAGGTAAGTAGGTAGGTAGGTAGATAGATAGATAGATAGATAGATAGATAGATAGATAGATAGATAGATAGATAGATAGATAGATAGATAGATATAGAGGATGGGTAGGTAGGTAGGTAGATGATAGATAGATAGATAGATAGATAGATAGATAGATAGATAGATAGATAGATAGATAGATAGATAGATATAGAGGATGGGTAGGTAGGTAGATGATAGATAGATAGATAGATAGATAGATAGGATGGGTAGGTAGGTAGGTAGGTAAATTAATGATAGGATGGACGGACAGACAGACAGACCACAACATTTCTTGATACCTGAAATGGGCAAAACAGGATGCTGAGGTGATTGGCTAGCAGCCATGGCTTCCTTTCAGTTCCTCATTTTAGAAGTGCCCACAATAATACCAGGCAACAAAATAAGAAAAATTGCCACCTGTAATGTCTAATCGGTGAATCGGTTGGTGTCATACCAATGCAAGTGTTAAGGTTCTAGTCCCAGTTTAGGTGTAAAAGCTGGCTGAGTGACTTTGGGCCAATCACCACAAGACTATGAGTTATAGTTCTGCCTTAGGTGTAAAAGCCGGCTGGTTGATTTAGGGCCAATCACCAGGAGACGGTGAGTTATAGTTCCGCATTAAGTACGAACGTTGGCTGGGTGACTTTGGACCAGTCACCAGGAGACTCTTGAGTTCTAGTCCTGCCTTAAACATGAAAGCCAGCTGGGTGACCTTGGGCCAATCACCAGGAGGTGGTGAGTTCTAGTTCTGTTTTAGGCATGAAAGCCAGCTGGGTGATTTCGGGCCAGTCACACTCTCTCAACCCAATCCACCTCACAGGGTTGTTGTGTGGGGGAAATAGGAGAAGGAAGGAGCATTATGTATGCTCACCCCAGTTGGAGCTACCTACAAAATAATAAAAGTGGGATAAAAAATAAATAAGATATGCTCTAGTAACAGGCAGTTATGAACTGTCTCCACATGTCAATCATTTTTGCATATTCATTGAAGCATCCACAACTGAGGCAGTTTTTGGTTGTTAAGAATCCATCTGTGGCTAGCATTTAGCTTGGGCCAAAAAATACACCCAGTAGTTTTTATGGATTTTTTTTTTTAAATCCTTGGCAAAGAAAAGTGTGAGAGATGCCACTGCTTTAGAACAACATGTTTTAACATCCCGATTCTCAGGACTTTGGATTCAAAAATATTTTAAGAACCGTGTTATATAAATATTCACTGCGGTTTTACTCTCTTCTGCTGCTCGGGGGGGGGGGAATTGCTCTAAAACAAACTCTCTCAGTGCAGATTGGATCAATAATAAGACAGTTCCTCTTTTTGAAAACTGTTAAATCCTAACATGAAAAGAGGCTGGCCTCGGGAGGGAAGAGGTGCAGGCAAAGATCAGTCACCGATTCTGAGCTGCAATAATTTTGACAATCGGCCGAAATAAAAACCGAGTCCTTAGTAATCCTTAGTAAGGCCACGCCTGGAATATCACATCCAGTTTTGCTCACCACGCTACAAAAAAGGTGTAGAGATTTTGGAAAAAGTGCAGAGAAGAGCAACTAAGATGATTAAAAGCCTGGAGACAAAAATATATGAAGAACGGTTGCAGGATTTGGGTTTGGCTAGTTTAGAGAAAAGAAGGACGAGGGGGGGGAGACGACATGTTAGCAGTATTCCAGTATTTGAGGGGCTGCCCCAAAGAGGAGGGGTATCAGCATTCTGATGCTGCCATAAAAAGACGAGACTTGACTTTTCACCTACTTATTTTCTCTGTAGATAATATCCCCTAGGAGATGGGATGGGAGGGGGGACATTCCTGTGGGGTGAGGTCAGAAGCTGGGGAGACTGACTTGGAAAGATGGCCAATGAGAAGATGAGAATTGGGGAACGGAAAGGGAAGGGTTTGGGGGTCAGAGGGTTAGTATCGGCTACGACGAAGTCGGGGCCAGATCTGTCGTACTCAATAAATGGAATATTTCAGGAAAGATTAATTGCTTGGGAGTGCAATTTATTTGAATTGACATCGAAACCTGACAAGGGGGTCAGCTTATTCTCCAAAGAACCAGAAGGCAGGACAAGAAGCAACAGATGGAAACTGATCAAGGAGAGAAGCAACTTGGAATTAAGGAGAAACTTCCTAACAGTGAAAACAATTAACCAGTGGTTGATTGATTGATTGATTGATTGATTGATTGATTGATTGATTGATTGATTGATTGATTGAGTTAGGAGTGATTGCTGTTACCAAGCGTTCAGTGAGGAAGCTGGTTTTCCCACAGAGCTGATGGCAGCCCATCAGCAAATAGAAAGAGCACTTTTGTCAAGATGCACCGTGCTTAAAAGAAAGAAGAGGCGCCCGTTGAGCAAATCATGCCACATTTCTTTTGCTGATAAAGGTAGTCCTGGACTTAGGACCCTTCATTTAGTGACCGTTCAAAGCAGTGGTGAAATGTAAAATTGGTTACTACCGGTTCTGTGGGCGTGGGTTGGTGGGGGTGGGGGTAATGTAACTTGGTGGGCGTGGCCAACTTTTTTTTTTTTTTTTAACTTTTAAAACCATTTTTTCTACAAATCGGCCGAAGAGATTGTGAAAAAAATGCTTTTAAAAGCCTCTGATGATCAGGCAACTCAGCTGGGATCGTCAGAGGCTTTTTTTTTTTACCTTTTAAAAGCATTTTTTTCTATAATCTCTGAAGAAGTCGTTTAAAAAATGCTTTTAAAAGCCTCTGACAATCCCAGCTGAGCCGCACGATCGTCAGAGGCCTTTTTTTTTTTTTTTTTAACTTTTAAAAGCAGTTTTTCGGCCGAAGAGGTTGTAGAAAAAATGCTTTTAAAGGCTTTTAAAAAAAAGCCTCTGATGATCACACGGCTCAGCTGGGCATGGGGGACGGCGCACGGATTTTTGCTACCGGTTCTCCAAACCACCCGCCGCCATTGCTACCGGATTGGGCGATCCGGTCCAAACCGGGAGCATTTCACCCCTGGTTCAAAGTTACAGCAACACTGAAAAAAGTGACTTAGGGCCATTGCAGCATCCCCCACATGATCAAAATTCAGCACTTGGCAACTGACTCGTATTTAAGACGGTTGCAGTGTCCCGGGGTCACGTGATCCCCTTTTGCGACCTCCTGACAAGCCAAGTCAAGGGGGGAAACCAGATTCACTTAACAACCTTGTTACTAATTTAAGAACTACAGTGATTCCCTTAACCAATGTGGTGTGAAATGGGACAAACTCACTCACCAAATTTCTCATTCAACAACATAAATGTTGGGCTCAGTTGTGGTCGTAAGCTAAGGACTGACTGTGCCTGTAAGATTAATTCTGCTGTGGCTGCTTTATTTTGCTTTCCTGGACTAATGGGGGCCCTTTTGTTTTACAGTAGAGTAGAGTAGAGGAGTAGAATAGCAATGAGAAGAGAGAATAGAATAGAATAGAATAGAATAGAATAGAATAGAATAGAATAGAATAGAATAGAATAGAATAGAATAGAATAGAATAGAATAGAATAGAATAGAGGTAAAGGTTTTCCTCGCACATATGTGCTAGTCGTTCCTGACTCTAGGGGGCGATGCTCATCTCTGTTTCAAAGCTGAAGAGCCAGCGCTGTCCGAAGACGTCTCCGTGGTCATGTGGCCGGCATGACTCAACGCCAAAGGCGCACGGAGCGCTGTTCCCTTCCCACCAAAGGGGGTCCCTATTTTTCTACTTGCATTTTTTACCTGCTTTCGAACTGCTAGGTTGGCAGAAGCTGGGACAAGTCACGGGAGCTCACCCCATTACATGGCACTAGGGATTCGAACCGCTGAACTGCCGACCTTTCGATCGACAAGCTCAGCGTCTTAGCCCCTGAGCCACCGCTTTATTGTCACTTTGAATGTACACTAATCGGCATACATTAAAATGAAATTCCGTTGCCTACAGCTCTCAAAAAGTCACCACCTCCAATATACCCTACATAATCATGACTAAATAAACAAATACAGCATTAGTCTCCACTGAGTTAGTTACTGGTCAGGTTACAGGCATCCTCCTCCGTGCAGCGTGTGGGATTTTTTTTAATCCCATTGGCTCCCTTTCAAAGTTTTTACTGCTGCCCCCATAGTAACAATAAATATAGCATGCAGGGCATCTTGAGGACATCTGTGTGGGCGGGCTGGTGTTGCTGCACAACTCCAGGTCTTTTTTGATGTTCTCTGGCTGGCCGCTCAGCTTTGAACTCTGGGCCTGCCTCTAAGGCTTGGATTTGAGTCCTTTTTCTTCTGGCTTTTCTTCTTTTTCTCAGTTTGATCCCAGCTATTCGGACCATGTGTCTATTATTTATTATTTGTCTCGTCTGAATATTTGTATAGGCCACGGCTTGAGCAGGGGGTTGGACTAGAACAGCGATGGCTAACCTTTTTGCTGTCGCGTGCCAGGAAGGGGGGGAGGCGGGGGAAGTTCACGTGCGTGTGTGCCCACACCCATAATTCTATGTGTCCTGCCCCACCCCCGCTTCTGGCACGCGATGGCCCAGTAGGCCTGTTTTTCTTTCTCATCTGGCTCCAGATCCTCTCTATGCATCTGGGGAGGGCAAAAACAGCCTTCCCCACCCCCTCGGAGATCCTCCGGAGGCTCAAAAGGGCCCGTTTTCCAACTTTCGGTTAGACAGGCAGTGACTTTTTTGCTGTCCCCAGCCTCCAGAGTCTCCTAGAGAGGCTGAGAGCTGAGCCGGCGTGCCAGGCAACATGGTTCCGTGTGCCACCTGTGGCACGCGTGCCATAGGTTCGCCATCACGGGACTAGAAGATCTCCAAAGTCCCTTCCAGCTCTGTTCTGATTGATATTGACTTTTCAGGCAGTTCAGGAGGCAGAGAAAGCCAGCTTGGTCTAGTGTTTAAGGCACTAGGATGGAGACCAGGAGACTGTGAGTTCTAGTCCCGCCTTACGCTTGAAAGCCAGCTGGGTGATTTTGAGCCAGTTGCCAGGAGATGGTGAGTTCTAGTCCCAATTTAGGCATGAAAGCCGGCTGGATGACTGGGCCAATCACTAGGAGAAGGGGAGTTATAGTCCCAATGTTAAGGTTATTGTTGTTGTGTTACCAACCAGCAGAGTAGATTGCACAGAGAAACGTTGCTGAGAGCAATGAATAAGAGATAAGCAAACTGGTTTATTAAAAGCTTACTTTATAGTAGAAAAACAGTTTCATAGTCTTTAAACAAATTCCAAGTCTTTGCCAGTAAATCAGTCCAGTAGTTACAGAATCTTCTTACTCAACAAACAGTAGTTGGTTAGAATAACAAACTCACTCTGGTTCACAAACCACGATGGTTGCAGATCCATCCAATGATAATTACAGATAGCACCTCCTCTCAATGATAGCTTATCATCAATAGCAGCAACCTCTCAACAGCATATCATAGCAGCAACTGAACACGTTGCAGTACCTTGCTTAAATATTCTTACAACCAGTAATTATGTGATTACAGCATGACTCAGCATTAAAAGCCACATAATACATATACAGATAAAGTAACAGTACACTTATATTGCCTGGACAACATAGTTAGGCTCAAACCATATCCTAACACCCGCCTTAGGCATGAAAGCCAGCTGAGTGCTCAAAATCACCAGTTGCCAGGAGACGGTGAGTTCTAGTCCCAATTTAGGCATGAAAGCCGGCTGGATGACTGGGCCAATCACTAGGAGAAGGGGAGTTCTAGTCCCGCCTTAGGCATGAAAGCCAGCTGGGTGATTTTGAGCCAGTTGCCAGGAGATGGTGAGTTCTAGTCTCACTTTAGGGATGAAAGCTGGCTGGGTGACTTTGGGCCACTCACTAGGAGACTGTGAGTTCTAGTCCCACCTTAGGCATGAAAGTCATCTGAATGACTTTGGGACAATCACTGGGAGACAGTGAGTTCTAGTGCCACCTTAGTCATGAATGCTGGCTGGGTGACTTTGGGCCAATCACCAGGAGATGGTGAGTTCTAGTCCCAATTTAGGCATGAAAGCTGGCTGGATGACTGGGCCAATCACTAGGAGAAGGGGAGTTCTAGTCCCGCCTTAGGCATGAAAGCCAGCTGGGTGATTTTGAGCCAGTTGCCAGGAGACGGTGAGTTCTAGTCCCAATTTAGGCATGAAAGCCGGCTGGGTGACTGGGCCAATCACTAGGAGAAGGTGAGCTCTAGTCCTGCCTTAGGCATGAAAGTCATCTGAATGACTTTGGGACAATCACCGGGAGACAGTGAGTTCTAGTGCCACCTTAGTCATGAATGCTGGCTGGGTGACTTTGGGCCAATCACCAGGAGATGGTGAGTTCTAGTCCCAATTTAGGCCTGAAAGCCGGCAGGGTGACTTTGGGCCAATCACCAGGAGACGGTGAGTTCTAGTCCCGCCATTAGGCATGAAAGCTGGCTGGGTGACTTTGGCCCAGTTACACACTCTAAGCCCAACCCATCTCACAGGGTTGTTGTTTTGGGGAAAATAGGACAAAGGCATGGTGGATATGGGTTATTTCTAAGAAATAATGACAGGATACAAATAAATACATCAATTGTCGGTCATGAGGGGACACTGCAGACAAGTACGCCGGGATATTCAGGAAAGGGAATAGAGTGGTCTAAATGCTCTCACTGGACCCTTCCTGTCATGAGCAGCTGATGGCTGGGCCTCCCGTTTAGGAGACCCTTTTGAGCCTCATCCCAGGGCGGGCCACCACGTTGCTTCCATCACCCCCTGGAATTAACCACTGATCCTGTGCCACCCCCCCACCCCCACCCCCGTGCATCCTTGTATTGTTCCTTTGTCAGCTGCCTATACATGCATTTTGCTGGCCTCAGCTGCAGCCTGCAGTGGTCTCCCTTCTCTGCCTTCTTTTCTCTGCTGAGTCTCGTCTGTTTTTTTTAATTTTTCTTTTCCAATAAAGGAAAGTAAAGCCAGAGGCCTCATTAGAAATAAAACTCCGGAGCTTGTATTCTCTTATGGGGCTCTGCAGCGAGTGGTATTATTCAGAACACTTATGTAAGCTCTTTCTCTTCTTTTTAGACCTTGCAATTCAGATTATGCCTGGTTATTGGGCCCTTTGTTTCTGCTTCGCTTTAGGGGCAGAGTGGTTTATTTTTAGAGAAATGCATGGCGCAACTCCAGACAGGTTTATTTATTTATTTATTTTATTTTTTATTTTATTGGATTTATATACTGCCCTACTCCCGAAGGACTCAGGGCGGTGAACAGCCACAGAATAAAACACATAAATACAAAAATTTAAAATAGAATAAAAACGAATTGAATAATTTGGCTGAGACAAATTTAAAATATCCCATAATTTAAAAACAAGTTAAAATTTACATTTAAAAGGGGAAAAGATTTAGGCCAGGCCAGCTTGATGAAATAAGAAAGTCTTAAGCGCGCGACGGAAGGTACACAGATCCGGGATCCTCTGTATCTCCGGGGGGAGCTGTTTCCAGATCGTATGTGCCCCCACAGAGAAGGCTCTCCCCCTGGGGGCCGCCAGTCGACATTGTTTGGCCGACGGCACCCGGAGGAGCCCCTCTCTATGGGAGCGTACTGGCTGGTGGGAGGCTATTGGTGGTAGCAGGCGGTCCCGTAGATATATAGGTTTATATATAATTTACCTACCTATTGACGTTTAACTAGAAGAATAGGTTGCGGACGTCTTCTAGATTCTTTGGCCTACAGGTTAGTCCTCGACTTACGACCCACAATTGAGCCCCAAATTGCTATTTGCTCAGCAAGAAGAGTTAAGTGAGTTTTGCCCCCTTTTACGACCTTTCTTGCCACAGCTGTTAGGTGAATCGCTTCGGTTGTTAAGTTAGTCACGCAATTGTTAAGTGAATCTGGCTTCTCCCATTGACTTTGCTGGTCAGAAGGTTGCAAAAAGGGATCGCGTGACTTTGGGACACTGCAGCTGTCATAAATACAGGGTCCCTTGGGAGTTGGGCGGCCTAGAAATGCGACAAAATAAATAAATAATAAATAAATACAAGCCAGTTGCCAAGCGTTCTGAATTTTGATCACGCGACCACGGGGGATGCTGCAACAGTCCTACATGTGGAAAAAAATGTTCATAAGACAGTTGTTTTTTTTTAAGTGCCGTTCTGACTTCAGTCACTAAATGAATGGGTTGTAAGACGAGAACTACCTTTTTTAAAACAGTCACTCCAGAGTAGCCTGGCCAAAGATAAGAACAGTGGTCCAGAAATACAGTAGAGACCTTCAAATTTCAAATTTCTAGGTTCTATCATATCGCACGGTCTAAAATGGACAGCCAACATCAAAAATGTCATCAACAAAGAATGTTCTTTCTGCGCCAACTCAGGAAGCTCAAACTGCCCAAGGAGCTGCTGATCCAGTTCTACAGAGGAATTATGGAGTCTGTCATCTCCACCTCCATAACTGTCTGGTTTGGCTCTGCAACCCAACAAGACAGACACAGACTTCAGAGGATAATTAGAACTGCAGAAAAAACAATTACTATCAACCTGCCTTCCACTGAGGACCTGTATACTGCACAAGTCAAAAAGAGGGCTGTGAAAATATCTACAGACCCCTCGCATCCTGGACATAAACTGTTTCAACTCCTACCCTCAAAACGACACTATAGAGCACTGCACACCAGAACAACTAGACACAAGGACAGTTTTTCCCCGAACGCCATCACTCTGCTAAACAAATAATTCCCTCAACACTTATTTTTATTTATTTGTTTGTTTGTTTGTTTGTTTGTTTGTTTGTTTATCATATTTGTATACCGCTGTATAACACTGTCAAACTATTCACTAAGTCTCCACTACTATTAATCTTCTCATCGTTCCCACCACCCATCTCCTCCCACGTATGACTGTATGATTCAGGGGTGGGTTCTACTTACCTTTACTACTGGTTTGCAGCGGGCTTTTCTGAACATGCACAGAAGCATTTTGGTGATGTCATGGTTGGTGGGCGGAGCCTCCCCCGGTTTTACTACCAGTTCTATAGAACCGGGGGCAACCCACCACTGGTATGACTGTAACCTTGTTGCTGGTATCCTTACGATTTATATTGACTGTTTCCTAATATGATTTGACTGCTTATTTGTTCCCTATGACTATCATTAAGTGTTGTACCTTATGATTCTTGATGAACGTATCTTATGTACACTGAGAGCGTATGCACCAAGACAAATTCCTTGTGTGTCCAATCACACTTGGCCAATAAAAAATTCTATTCTATTCTATTCTATTCTATTCTATTCTATTCTATTCTATTCTATTCTATTCTATTCTATTCTATTCTATTCTATTCTAAATCTGCAGGATACTCAGTCAAGCATTTGGTGAAAACCAAATAGCATCTTTTTCGGCCAATAAATTCAGAATCCATTCTGCGCACTGGATAAAATGGTCATAGAATGGATCCCACTGGATCCATAGCGTCCACGAAAGAGACCTAAAACAAGACAGAGAATGGTGGGCTAGGGAATGTCAAATTTTTCAACTTTCAATTCCCAAACATTAGGGGTTGCTCAATTGTAAATGATTGTAAATGCATTTTCGTTACTTTAATATAATTTAGATGTGCTTGCTATTACATACCGTAAATCAGAGGTAGGTTTCAGCAGGTTCTGACCAATTTTGGAGAACCGGTAATGGAAATTTTGAGTAGTTTGGAGAACCGGTAAATACTGCCTCTGACTGGCTCCGCCCCCATCTATTCTCTGCCTCCCGAGTCCCAGCTGATTGGGAGGAAATGGGGATTTTGCAGTAACCTTCCCATGGAGTGGGGAGGGAATGGAGATTTTACAGTATCCTTCCCCTGTCACGCCCACCAAGCCACACCTACAGAACCGGTAGTAAAAAAATTTGAAACCCACCACTGCTGTAAATATATTAATTTTTGAACGTTTTGTTTGTTTCATTGGGCGGGCCCAATTGGGGAAACTGGTCCAGTTGGGGCCCAGTTGACTACCTGACTGTACAGGTAGTCCTCGTCTTAATGACCACAATTGAGTAAGTCAAGGACTACCTGTATGGATTGGAAACGGGCGGAAGCAGCCTTCATCCTGCGGTGGGTAAACCATGGCTTAAAATGATTTTATTTTATTTATTTTATTTTATTGAATTTGTATACCGCCCTACTCCCGAAGGACTCAGGGCAGTGAACAGCCATAGAATAAAACATATAAATACAAAATTTAAAATAGAATAAAACGAATTAAATAATTTGGCTGATGATGATGAAATTCAGAATAGGACGTGTGAGGACGCTTAAGTCCAAGGGCTGTGTTTGCAAAGCGAGGACCATAACTCGGTGAAAAAGGATGTGTGTTTCCATGCAAACAATCCCGCCCCCTCGGGGGGGGGGGTTTCCAGCTAACTTAAGAGCTGTGTCATTACTGGGGGAGCCCCATTTGCCAGTGGGAGAGCTGAAGGCCGTCCCAGCAGCCTTCCCACGAGCTGTTTACTTTTTATCAATGAGTAACCGGGAGGCAGGTGATAGTACATAACAGCCACATGACATCTCAAGACCCTGGGTGGGTTTTGATCCCTTACTCCAAAGTTAATACAGGAAGTCCTCGGCTTAACAACCATTCGTTTCGTGACCATTGGAAATTACCACAGCACAGAGGAATGGGACTTGGGTCCGTTTTTCACACTTACGACCGTCACGGCATCCTTGTGGTCGGTGCTGCTGCAGATCTAAGCACCTCCCGGGCCCGGATCCAGCCCACGGGACTTGAGTTTGACACTTCCTGCTATAGAAGAAACTTTCTCTGCCTTAAGGAAGCTTCTTTTTTTTTTGCAAAAGTGGCAAATATCTGTAGCTCGGGTGTAGGATGAAGGTGAAGGTTCCTCCTCCGAGCTTGTGGGTTTGGTTCCCGAATGTTTCGCTACCAGGCTAGGTAACATCTTCAGCGTCAGTCTTGGTGTTCTTGTTCTGTCCCCATCCCACACACGCACACCAACAGATGTCCAAGAGTTAAAAACCAAACCAGCCGACAAGAAACTCCCTTTTGATAACGGAACTTGGCAGCAACCTAGTGGCTGCCTGCCAAGAGTCTTTTACTTACGAAGGGAGGAGAGAACTTCTCTCTGCTTCTGGTACATCAAAGTAAAATGTTCAATAATTACAGAGTAAATCAAGTCCAAATATAATCCAGCAAAGTCTATAGCAAAAAGTCCGGCAATGCAGAATGGCGTGGAAGCTTTCAGCTTTGTTCTTCACAAGGCTTGACTGGCCACCATGCTCCCTTTTATACCCTGTGGGGTGTGGTCCAGGGACTCAGCCTAATCTCTGGCACGCCTCCTTTTCTGTTGCGTGCGCTTATCTCTCCGATGCTGGCGTGGATCCAGCCAAGAGTCATCTCCGTCACTGTCCGACTGCAACTGCTCGGAGATACCTGGCTCCTGGCCAATCTCTTCTCCGTCGGGAGACACCTGAGGCATTGCCAGAGAGGAGGGTCCTGGAGAGGGAGGCCCGGCCAACTCCTCTCCTTCCCTTTTGGAGCCTTCTTCCTCCGATAAGACGGGCTCGGGGGTCAGAGCCACAACAGTTCTTCTGCTTCTATTTCTGAGCATATTAATCTACCCCGACACATATGGGTGACATACAATAGAATTAGAACGATTCATGGGGTGTGTGCCGACTCCTTGTATAAATGGGGAAAGACACCTTCAGCGCAATGCAATTGTGGGGCTCCTCGACAGACTATCCAACATATAGCGAGGGAATGCTCTAACAGAAGGTATCCAGGAGATTTTAGGGACTTCCTCTGCGTAACGACAGCTACTGACTGGATCTCCGAACTCGACATTAAACGCTGAAATGTTATTTCTGTTTTCCTCTTAGGTTTTTTCTTACTGCTTTTTTTAAAATTGTTTTAATTGTTTTAACCTGTAAAAATGAAGTGTTTTAATATTGTGTGGGACCAGCCATACGCTAAATAAAATAAATAAATAAATGCCACCCTTTATTTAAAAAAAACGTTTTCTTTCTATCCTACCTAACTTCTAATCATGTCACCTGCCTAAAAAAATCAAAGAAAGAGAGAAAAATAAAAGCAAGTCAGAACAACAAAAAGGAGAAATCATCTATCCATCATCTCTTGCCCGCTTCAATACTTTTAATTGCTATGCTTTTTTTTTTTTAACTTGCCTCCCATATTCCTCTCTTGGATCTTTATCTCTATCTACTTCTTGGCTTTTCAATCTAGATATTTCTCCCACCTCTACCCTCTTCCACTGCCTAGCTTCCAACTTCTTAAAGCAGCTATGTTGTCTTTTCCTGGAGTTGTGTAAATGCCCACTACAATTGTAGCACAGTCCCGGGAAGAAAAAAAATGAATTTGGGTTACGGACTTGCAAAAAAAAAAAATTGGTATGAAATCGCCTTCAGTTATTCCAAAGCACCATAGATCCAAAGAACTGCACAATCCTGCCAGATATAAAATTATATAGCAATAGCACTTAAGACTTACATACCGCTTCACAGTGCTTTTACAGCCCTCTCTAAGCGGTTTACAGAGTCAGCCTCTTGCCCCCAACAATCTGGGACCTCATTTGACCCACCTCGGAAGGACGGAAAGCTGAGTCAATCTTGAGCAGGTCAGGATCGAACTCCTGGCAGTGGGCAGAGTCAGCCTGCAATACAGCATTCCTAACCACTGTGCCGCCACTGCTCTGTATCCAATTATAATTGTTTCTTTGGTGGTTTGTAATGCAAAATCCACATCTATGACTGTCTACGCTTGTCTTTTTTAAAGCTGTATTTGAAAGCTGAGCATCGTGCCAATTTCAAAATCAAAACTGATTATCTCCGAACAATAAATTTCTGTCTTTTTGTGGTCAATGCCGTAAATATCTCCAATGGCGGGTGGGTGAAAAGGAATTATTTATTGTAAGAAAGCTTCCATTATTCTTCTTTAATGAGATGTTTCTTTTTTTCCTTTCTTTCAGGAAATGCCCAACTCTGTCTTTCTCGTAATGGAGGTGTGTATATTTATGATTTGAATTTCTTTGTGGCTAAATTTGAGTTATTTTTCCTTTTGTCATCCTAAAGTCTCCCCAGCTTCCCCAAAACCAGTTAGAGATCCCCTGAATTGTTCTAAATTTAGTACATACAGTAGTGGCCAAAATTGTGGAAACCTCTTGGGGAAAGTGTATTTTTGAGTTTTGATGGCTAATAACATCACTTTTTTTTTTTTTTTTTTTTTTTTTTTGAGTTTCAAGATAATCCTATTCCACTGCTGGAATAGCCTGGGAATAGCCCAGACCTTCTTAACCCAATTGAAAATCTATGGAGCCGACTAAAGAAACTTGTTAGTCAGAAGCACCCAGCAATAAACCCCAGTTAATAGAAACAATCCTTCAATCTTGGTTTCACATAACACCTGCAGAAGTAAAAGACTTGGTTCACTCCATGGGAAGACATTGTAAGGCCGTCATTCATGCTAAAGGTTACCCAACTAAATATTAACTGACATGGGGATCATTTTTGTATATCTCATTTTTACTATGTGTTTCACTTTTCTTCTTATTGTATATATTGTAACTGTTATTCTAATAGCAAATCCTTCATAAAAGTTATTGCGTTACATTCTTGATTAAATTATCTTTCCATTGATATATAATTTTATTGTATTACATTGAAAAAAAATGGTGTTATTAGCTAGTTTTATTTATTATTTATTTATTAATTCAATTTGTATGCCGCCCCTCTCCCAAGACTCAGGGCGGCTAGAAAATACACTTTTCCCAAAAGGTTTCCACAATTTTGGCCACTACTGTATGTACACTACCAAAGAAAATCCATCCCAAAATATTTCTGATCCATAAGATTTGGGTTCCAATGCATAGTGTTATGTGATTTATGCTATAAAATATACGTGGGTTAATATTTGATGTTCTATATTTACAGAAGTAATTATTAAAAGTCCTCTTTTTTTTCCATTCACCCATACATTGCCTTGCAAAACCTAGAACAGCTAAGGAAATGTGCTACCAATAAAAGAGAATATTCAGGGTTGAATTGTGGAGTCCTTGGTGCTCTTTGAACTTGGCGGTTTTCTTGCAGGCATTTCATTACCCAGCTAGGTAGCATCATCAGTGCTAGAAGGAAGTGGGGTTTGCTCTCTGCTTATATACCAGTGGCTTGACCTGTCAGCAGGGTGGATTTGATTTAAATCGAGTTGATTTAAATCACAATTTAAATCATAATTTTTAAAGAGCAGCTGTCATCTCTGCTCCTCCTTTGACCCACCGTTGACTGACCGATAGTCCCAGTGTTGCAGAATATACAGCCTCCTGCTACATAACTAAGCTCCATTTCATGCTGAATAAACTAAATGATTTATGTATCTTAAATAGAAAACTATCTTACGATAGATTTTTACCTCAAAAGTTTTTTTAATATACTTTATTAAATTTTTCCATTATAAAAGAAAAATATACAATCTCTACCTCCTTCAGAGGCACAGTGTTTATACATATTAAGAAATCATACATCAAATATACTTCATCCTTAGCTGTTTAAAATTATATACAGTATAGCTCGTATTTCAAATGCATAACTAATCATATCCTAAGATCATGTTTTTGTCTTGTTCTTCAACCAGTTATACCAATTTCCCCATACTTCGTAATATTTAGATTTCTCCTCATTATTTATCTCACTCGTCAGTTTTGCCATTTCTGCACACTCTAGGATTTTATTTATTAACATTTCTTCTGGTGGTATGATTTTATTTTTCCAGTATTTCGCAAAAGCTAGTCTAGCCACTGTTGTTATCTGGATTATAAATTGAGTTTTGTTATTGTTAAAGCCATCCGATTATACCCAGAAGGAAGATTTCTGGTGATAAAACAATCTCCTGTCCCGTTATTTCACATAGCCAATGTCGAATTTTGGACCAGAACCTTTTTGTCTCTGGACAGGTCCACCATAAATGATAGAAGGTGCCAACCGCTTTTCCACATTTCCAACACATGGCTGAGAGATTTGGAAACATTTTCGCTAATCTAGCTGGCGCTAAATACCACCTGTGTAGCATTTTATAATGATTTTCTCTGAATGTTACCGATTTCGTCATTTTATAATTCCTATTCCAGGCCACCTCCCTGTCATTGAAATTTAATCTGTATCCCAAATTTTTTTCCCAGATGTTTTAGCTGGTTTTTTGCTATGATCTCTGCCCTATCCTCATCTAATAAAAAGTTGTATATTTTTGCTAGCATTTTCTTATCTACTCCCCAAATATTTTTATTAAAATAAATTCGATAAAAATCAAAAAGATCCGATTTAAATCAAAAAAATCTGTTTTTTTTTATTTTTTAAAAAAAATCATTGATTTTTATCCACCCTGCCTGTCAGTGTTGGTGGGAGTGTTCTTGATTAGGCTTTTATATATTATTTGTTTGTCTGAGTTGGTGGTTCCTTGATTAGGGTATGTTTACAATAAATTGTCAGGGTTCCAAGTAATACGTCCATAGCAGAGAGAACTCCAAGGCAGGAAAGTTCCTCATTTTATTAGGATATATATTGGCACAAAGCTAGTGAAAACCGACTCTAAAGTTCCCTCAATTTTCACCTTATTAAAAGTGAAAGTTTGCCACTTTCCCAAAACAGTCACGTTGTCCAATCAGCATACAGTACTGTTGCTAGGTGATCTCAGTCTCCTCCTCCTGAACCCCTGCTGGAATGTCCTTGGCTCCCATGGGAAAGCAGTCTTTATTTTGGCTACAGCACCCCAGCTATATCTACTCCCCTCTCCTTCCTATCCACAGCTCCAGTGTGTGTCAGCACTGAAGCAGAAAAAGAAAATGGCCTCAGCTCGGCCATCGCAGGGCTGACATAAACATTGTTTACTTGGACCAAAACATCTCCTCCAGCAATCAATACCCAGAGAAGCCAAAATGATCACCAAGATTAACAGTAGACCAACAACAAGCCTTTAAACAACACCTCAGTTAAGGAAATACCAACTCAAACAAACAGACGTTTCATAACCCGACTGGGTAACATTATCAGGACTAGAAGGGAGTGGGGTTAGCTCTCTGTTTACCATATTTTTCAGACTATAAGACACACCGAAATTTAGAAGAGGAAATCGACCAAAAACATTTTTGGCCTCCACGCCCCCCCCATTTTCGGGCCTTTTCCAGCCTTTTTTCGGCCTATTTTCAAGGCTTTTTTCTGTCCGTTTTCTAGGCCTTTTTTTGGGGGGGGCAGTTTTCAAGGCTTTTTTCAGCTTTTTTTCGAGGCTTTTTTCTGCCCGTTTTCGAGGCTTTTTTTTTTTTTTTTGGCCAGTTTTCAAGGCTTTTTTTGACCCGTTTTTGAGGCTTTTTTCAGGCCATTTTTTCCCAAACAAATTGGCCAAAAAAGCCTCAAAAATCATCCAAAAAAAGCCTTGAAAATGGGCCGAAAAAAGCCTCAAAAACGGGCTGAAAAAAGTCCCGAAAATGGGCCTGAAAAAGGCCGAAAATGGGGCATGCGGAGGTAAAAAAATGACGGGTGGGTGGGGCTTCGGCAATATTCAGTCTAAAATGCACAGACATTTTCACCCCCTTTTGGGAGACAAAAAAGTGTGTCTTATAGTCCGAAAAATATCGTATATACAAGTGTCAGGGCAATACCCCAATCAAGGAACTACCAAGTCAGTAAGCAAGCTCACAGTAAATCACAGCCTAATGAATCAACCCCCAAGAATACACCCACCGACACCGACAAGTCGTAAACAGAGAGCATACCCCACTCCCTCCTCCTAGCACTGATGATATTACTTAGCTGGGCGATGAAACGTCTGCAAGAGAGAGAGAAAAAAATCCCAGCTCAGAGAGCATCAAAGACCCCACAGAAGAAATGTGTGCCTGTGGATTAAAGGAGAGGGGTACAGCATGTCATGCCAGAATTTAGAGAAAAGCTAAAATAATCTTTATTGTCATTTTTCCTGTGTACACAATTGTGCACATTAAAATGAAATTCTGATGCCTGCTCTCAAATGAAAAAAAATATATATAATGAGTGTGTGTGTGTGAAGGAAATAAGGGATCAGGGTCCAACTAGCAATAGCCCGAGAAGGAGAACGGTCAGAGGTTTAAATAGCCCAGGAAAGAAAATCAGATTTTCATCATGCTGCTCCGTTTTTTTAAAAAAGTCTGCACACATGGCAGCCTTGTTCAATTTCAGCCCTTGGAAAAAAAGATGGCTCTTTTTAAGCTTGCCATCGGTATCGCCCAATTGAGCTGGTGCAGTGCGGTGCGTTGCAAAATTGTGCATCTATACAGGTGACAGTTGGGTGCATTCAGATGCATCAGGCAAAAGGAAGAAAGGCTTTGTGTTTGTTTTGGGGTGTGGATATTAGCTAGTTGGGGCTGGGGGGGTGGGGGTGGGGGAATGACTACCGAATATTTTTCCAGAATTATTTCCACTATTTCTAATTATTTCAGACTTAGAAGTCCTCATCAATGAGCTAATTAGCTAGAATCCACACCTAAAATAAACCTTATACCTTCTGGTTTTTTTTGGTGGCTTATTGTTTAACCTGCTTTTTTTTCTTTCTTTCTTTCTTTCTTTCTTTCTTTCTTTCTTTCTTTCTTTCTTTCTTTCTTTCTTTCTTTCTTTCTTTCTTTCTTTCTTTCTTTCTTTCTTTCTTTCTTTCTTTCTTTCTCTGTTCTTTCTGAGGAACACTTTTTAAGTCCCATCAATTCGCCAAGAAATAATATAGTTTTTGTGTGTGGCTCAGCTACATCTCCCAGTCCATAACCCAACTGACTCTTTCTGGTAACTAAAAAGCTAGGCTGCTGATTTCTCTCTTACTATTAAACCTTCGGTACTCGGCGAGTTCCGTTAAATAAAAGCGTCAAAAATATTTATGATTCTCTCCACGCTGTATCTGCAGTGGGTGTGAATAATTGTGCAAAATAAATAAATAAAAATGCACACAGCGTTTCCATTGGCAAACGCTTCTATTTTTTTTTTTCCCCCTGGATTGTGAAATCGTCAACTGTGGGATGTAAGACAGCAGTCCCATTGCCTGGAGAAGCAGCCGTGCGTGTCGACCCCCCTGACACGCAAGCGTCCCGTTCTCTTTTTATAATTTCCAGAGTCTCTTGTCATTTTGCTGGGTTATGTCTGGGATTAGAAACATGATTTATATTTAAGGTTGCACGTTAATGCAGCATGCAGTGCCAGGGAGAAGCAGAAGATCCCCCCCCCCCATTCTGAAAATAAAATCAAGATAAAAGAGTTTTTAGACAAGCAAGGAAACCAGTCTGGGTGCTTTGGGTGTTCTTGAACTTCTTGTCTGAAATGGTATTTGGTTTCCTGCCTGAGCAGGGGGGGTGGACTTGAAGACCTCCAAGGTCCCTTCTGACTCTCTTAATCGATTCGATTCTTCGATTCGATTTGATTTGTTTCTTCTATTCCTATTCTTCTATTTTATTCTGTTCTTCTATTCTACCGTGTTTCCCCGAAAATGAGACCCTGTCTTATATTTTTTTGAACCCCGAAATAAGCGCTTGGCCTTATTTTCAGGGAGGTCTTATTATTTTGGGGCGCGTGGAGCAGGACAGGGGCTCCTCTTGCCATCTTACCTGATTTCCAGCTCTGTCTCCCTAACCCTAAGCAGACAGACTGCACGTGCATTTAAATATTTTTGGGGTGGGCTTATTTTCGGGGAAACAAAATATTCTATTCTGTTATTATATTCTTCTATTCTATTCTACTCTAGTATACTCTAGTGTACTATACTCTAGTATACTCTAGTATACCTATACTATACTAAACTAAACTAAAACTATACTATACTATACTATACTAAACTGTAGTATACTAATACTATACTATACTATACCATACTAAACTATAGTATACTAATACTATACTATACTAAACTAAACTAAACTAAACTAAACTAATACTATACTAAACTATAGTATACTAATACTATACTAATACTATACTAATACTATACTATACCATACTAAACTAAACTAATACTATACTATACTAAACTATAGTATACTAATACTATACTATACCATACTAAACTATAGTATACTAATACTATACTAAACTAATACTATACTATACTAATACTATACTAATACTATACTATACCATACTAAACTATAGTATACTTATACTATACTATACTAAACTAAACTATACTTATACTATACTATAGTATACTAATACTATACTATACCATACTAAACTATAGTATACTAATGCTAATACTAATACTGTACTATACTCTGAACCAGTAGATGTATATTTTATTTTGATTTTATTTACCACATTTTGCAACCACCCATCTCCCTCACAGTAAGACTCTGGGCACTGTACAATACAATATTAAAACATAAAAACAGTATATAAAATTTAACATTTATGGGACGTGCGGAGGGGTTTTAGATCAAATAGATCAAGCGTATAGCCTTCATCCCTTCTGATACTGGTCCTTCCTTCCTCTTCTCTTTCACAGTATTGCAACGGTGGAGACCTAGCAGATTACTTGCAAGGTAACAATTTCCTGCTCTTTACCTGCAATAATGGTCAAGTGTCAGGAGAAATTTCCTGACAGAACAATTCATCAGGGGAACGACTTGCCTCCAGAAGTTGTGGGTGCTCAGGTTTTTTTTAAAAAAGGGATTGGACGACCATTTGTCTGCAATGGTATAGGGCCGTGATGGCGAACCTATGGCACGCGTGCCACACGGAGGCATATCTGTGGGCACACGAGCTTTGCCCTAGCTCAGCTCCAGCTCACATACGTGGCCTGGCCAGCTGATTCTTGGGCGTTCTGGGCCCACCGGAAGTTGGGAAACGGACTGTATCTGGCCTCCAGAGGGCCTCCAGGGGGGGGGTGGAACGCCGTTTTTGCCCTCCCCAGGCTCCTAGAAAGTCTCTGGAGCCTGGGGAGATCAAAAAACGGGCCTTCCAGTCCCACCAGAAGTCGGGAAATGGGCCATTTCCGGCCTCCGGAGGGCCTCTGGGGGGTAGGGAAGCCGTAAAATGGGGGCAAAGCTCACTTAACAAATTTCTCACTTAGCAACATACCGTATTTTTCGGTCTATAAGACACACTTCCCCCCTCCCCAAAAAAGTGGGTGGAAATGTCTGTGCGCCATATACAGCAAATGTTGCCAAAGCCCACCAGCCAGCTTCTGCCTCCCAGCAATTTGCCTCCTTACAGCAAACTGCCTGGTCAGCTTCAGCACAACCTGATTTAGCACAAGCAGCTGATTGGCGGTTGGATCAGCCTCCATCTGAATACCGCTGATCTGCTACTTCAGGCTGTGATCACTACCGCCTCTGCGCGCCCCATTTTTGGCTTCTGCGCGTCTTGTTTTCAGCTCGTTCCAGGCGGTGGGGATTGCCCTGGAACGGGCCAAAAATAAGGCACACGGAGGCCGAAAACAGGGCGCATGGAAGCTGAAAATGGGGTGTATGGCGGTAGCGATGGGCGGTGGCGATCCCCACAGCCTGGAACAGCTGATAGGCAGTATTCTGGGAGGCAATCCAACTGCCAATCAGCTGCTTGTGCTAAATCAGACTGTGCTGAAGCTGAGCAGCCTATTTGCTGTTTGCTGCAAGGAGGCAAATTGCTGGGAGGCAGAGGCAGATTTTTTTTTCTTGTCTTCCTTCCCAAAAGCTAGGTGTGTTTTACAATCCGGAGCATTTTATAGTGCAGTGGTTCTCAACCTGTGGGTTGCGACCCCTTTGGGGGTCGAACGACCCTTTCACAGGGGTCGCCTAAGACCTTCGGAAAACACATATTTTCAGTGGTTTTAGGAATAACTTTATGGTTGGGGGTCACCACAACATGAGGAACTGTATTAAAGGGTCGCGGCATTAGGAAGGTTGAGAACCACTGTTAAAGTGCGAAAAATACCGTAAATTTTGTCTCAATTGTGGCCGTAAGTTGAGGACTACCCTGTTTCCCCCAAAATAAGACATCCCCTGATAATAAGAGCCTTGGTAGTACAGTGGTCTAAGGCACCCTGTTATTAAGCTGGTTATTAAGACCAGCTGCCTGCAATTACTGCAGGTTCGAATCTCACCAAGGCTCAAGGTTGACTCAGCCTTCCATCCTTTCTAAGGTAGGTTTGTGGGGGCAATAAGCTGACTTTGTATAAATATACAAAAGGATGAAGGCTATTGCTTAACACATTGTAAGCCGCCCTGAGTCTCCGGAGAAGGGCGGCATATAAATCAAATTAAAAAAAAAAAAATCCCAATCAGGCCTTTGAGCAGATGGCAATAAGGCCAAGCGCTTATTTTAGGGTTCAAAAAAAATATAAGACACACGGTCTTATTTTTGGGAAAATACGGTACCTGTAATTGGGCCTGATAGACAGCTGCCTTTGTTTTGATTTCCAGAGACCTGGTTCCGGACATTTGTTTTTATGATCTGGAGCGGGAGGGATCATACTTTTGGAAAGGAATCATTCCCCCCCCCCAGAGGAATTGGAGACTAAGGAGAAATACTTTTTTAAGGGTCCAGTGAACTGTAAAATTCAAGGTAGCTATTTTGGGACTTTGAGCATCATTGCACAGCTGTTGTGGGAAGGTGCGAGTGATGTTGTGTGCCCTTCAGAAGCCAGCGTGGCCTTCTGGGACACTGAGAAAAAGCAGGGTGTCGGGCTACAAAATTTCTGGCCTAACACAAGTCGTCCTCGACTTAAGACCATCATCGAGCCCAAAATTTCTGGTTGCTAAGGGGAAACATTTTGCCCCGTTGCATTTTGCCCCATTTTACGACCTTTCAAGTTGTTAACTGAATCACTGCCGTTGTGAAGTGAAACTGCTTCTTGATTGACTTTGCTTTGTCGGAAGGGATCAAATGATCCTGGGACATAGCGAAGGTCATAAATATGAGCCAGTTGCCAAACTTATGAATTTTTGTCACGTGACTGCAGAGGTTGTAACTGTGAAAATTGGTCATGTTCCTTTTTTACGGTGCCGTTGTAACTTTGAACGGACACTAAACGAACTGTTGTAAATCGAGGACTACCTGTACAACTTTTTTTTTTTTTAATTCAAGGTAGGTGGTCAGTTCAGGTAGTCCTCGACTTACGAGCCCAGTAAGAACCAGAATTTCAATTGCTAAAGCAAGGCAGTTTTGGTCAGAGCTGCCGCAGTCCGATCCCTTAGGAAAGAAAAACCTTCATTTGGTTAAAGCAAAGGGTTCTTTTTACTAAGGATCAGGGTGGATTTGATTTAAATCGAGTTGATTTAAATCACGATTTAAATCATGATTTAAATTACGAGTAAAAAGGCTTGATTTAAATCAACTCGATTTAAATCGTAATTTTTAAAGAGCAGCTGTCATCTCTGCTACTCCTTTGACCCACTGTTGACTCACCGAGAGTCCCAGTGTTGCAGAATATACAGCCTCATGCTACGTAACTAAGCTCCATTTCATGCTGAATAAACTAAATTATTTATGTATCTTACATAGAAAACTATCTTACGATAGATTTTTACCTCCAAAGTTTTTTATTAAAATAAATTCGATAAAAATGCTTAACGCATTGTAAGCCGCCCTGAGTCTCCGGAGAAGGGCGGCATATAAATAAAAAATAAATAAAATAAAAAAAAACTGATTTAAATAAAAAAAATCCGATTTAAATCAAAAAAATCCAATTTTTTTGATTTTTTTAAAAAAATCATTGATTTTTATCCACCCTGGGCTCAATTGTAATCGTAAGTCGAGATTCGACCTGTATTGTTCTAGAAAATCTAGATATACATGATTTGACTCCCATTTTTGTTGTCCCTTGCTGTTATTTCAGTATAGAAGTCAAAGTCCATCACATGAGCCAGACGTGCCTGGCTGGGCTTCATTCAAAGCCTAGACGTCTTTGGCTACGGCTGCCTGATAAACTGCATGTTTTATGGCCTCGTCAGGCGAGAAAGATCAGGTCCACATACAAAGGTTCAATTAAGTTGATTTATTGCTAAAATTCTCTGTGCAGAAATCTCCTCAACTAAAGGTCGAGAAGCCAATTCAACAGAGAAGCCAAATTCACATCACAACCCCTTTACTGATTTAACAGCTGCAGTGATTGACTTAAACTGTGTGGCAGGAAAGGCCCTAAAATGGGGCAAACTCACTTTACGACTGTCTTGCTTAGCAACATAAATTTTGGGGTTAGTTACATTAAGAAGTTGAAAACTATTGCATCAAGGAGAATCCAGCCAGAGTGCAATCTTTGAAATGCTTGTTTTTAGAGCAGGGCTCCCTAATCTGTGCGCTATGTCCCAACTATCAGGCCACAAGCTAATGGCCACCGGGCCACGTAAGTGACTGGCCGGTGTACGTTCCTCCATGCGCGCGCACAGCCCCACTCGCGCAAGCCCCATCGCAGCCACTCACGGCCCCCACTTGCATGAGGCTCGTCACAAGCACTTGCAGCCATACTCGCACGAGTCTCGAAACAAACGATGGCACTTACACACACATGCGCTTGCCCCTCCCGCAAAATCATCCCCTATCCACCACCCCACTACATCCACCAACCCTGAAAGGTTGAGGAACTCTTGATTTAGAGGTCCAGATCCCATCATTCCCTGAACAGCCCACCTGCATTTAGGAAGCGCTGGAAATGCTGAAGGCAGTTAAAGAAATAATTTTACCCTCTTTCCGCCCCTTCTCCCAGCCAAAGGAACGCTCAGCGAGGATACCATCCGGGTCTTCCTGCAGCAGATCGCGGCTGCCATGCGCGTTCTCCACGGCAAAGGCATCATCCACAGGGACCTGAAGCCGCAGAACATCCTGCTGTCGTACGCCAGTCGCAGGAAGTCGAACGTCAGCGGCATCCGCGTCAAGATAGGCAAGTCACCACCGATTGCCCAGCACGGGCTTCCTGTAGAATGAATGAGGAGCTCCTCCTCCTCAAAAGTTACTTTGCAAAGCCACAGTGGGCTTCTCAGACCTGCCAGCACTTAAATCTCTAAACAGAAATGATCCTTGGCTCCATTTGTTGAGGAAGGTATAATTTTATTAGAAGTCAGATGTATTGTAGTAATGCATAGCCGGAACTGGATCATTGTGTGCCAGAATCCCTAAGTTCAACTTTTCCCTTCCATAACTGCCTCCCATCGCTGACCCACCATCACCAGTCAGGTTCAAACAAGTTGTTTTCAGGATGGTCACTTCAAGCTACCTGCTTTCTTCTCCCAGCTGTATGACCTTGAAGCGGTGTCTCAGGGAGATACAGCAGTTACTTTCGCTTTCCCCCAAGCATTCCTACCCTCCCCTTCCACATCCATTTGCACTACTTAGGTGATCCCTAAGGACACAAATGAATCACCAAGTGGCCTCAACGACTCTCTAAAAGGATGCAAATGACCAGCTGTCTGCAAGGAGTATAAAATCCTTCCCTCCCCCACCATCCACTCAGAACTGGAGAAGCTCCTTGGATGAGAAGCAAAACATCTTCAAAGAAAACCAAGGAAGTCTAGTTGCCTCTGGAGCAACTTAACAACTCGCCACGGCCGACTCGTCATGGGAGAATTCAACAAATACAAAAGTTAAATTCATTTCGACGGAACCGTGGCCAATAATAATAATAAAGTCAATCCCGAAATACAAGACCTGCAATAATTTCGACGAAAACGTGGTCGCCAATAATAAAAGTAACTGAATGAAATGATTAATGCAGCGTTGAACGGTCCCATGGCAAGTTGGCTGTGCTGAGTTGGCTTCAGTGACTTGTCTTAGACCCCCAGGTCTCTGGATCCTTGTGAAACCACACAAGACATCCTTACTCTCACAGAACCAATAAGGCATCCAAAAATTATGCAAGCATTTTTGCACTATTTTGTAGGCCTGTTCTGCCCCAGCTCGGATCCCAAGGAGTGTGACACACACAAAGCTCCAAAAACTCCGTTTAATACAAACTGACCCCTTTAAAAATGCAGGTTTTCAGTGCAAATGTCCTTATCAGCCTGCTATGGATTACAGAGAATAAACAAAGTCTGACAAGGGTTGGCAACCAGCCCAGAAACCACGATGTAACAAGAAACTCACTCTCAAAATGCTCTGAGTAGTAATTAAACATTGTTTCCAGCAGCGTGTGCTATCTGTGAGCGAACTTAAATAGGCTAAGGGAGTGGCCAATTAGCCCCAAGCCTTACTCTCGAGGAGACCTCCTCCCGAGTAGCCACTCCTGCTTTTTGGCAGCCCTGCGTGCTCGAGCATTGAGAAGAGACTCCTCTACTTCACTCTCTTCACTTGAAGGAGCCTCTGGAGGTTCTGAAGGCCCTGGCTGAGTCTCTGCCTCTGGCACCACATCCTCTTCAGCCTCCTCGCTGTCCGACGCGAGCGCTGGCTGCACAGGCTGCTGGCGCAACACCACACCAGCCTCCTCATCGTCAGGATCAGCCACAATCCGTGCAGGCCGCTGGCGGGCCACAACAAGGCCCCACAAGAGCAGGGTACTGTCACGTGCCTTCCAGAGGAGACAGGTTCAGAAAAACCTGGAGTAGACAGGGTGTGACATGCTAGATAGTCATTTTCTTCACTTCTTGTTGTGGCCCACCAGCGGCCAGCAGAGCTGGCAGCAGATTCAGACAGTGAGGAGGTTGGGGAGGAACCTGGGCCAGTCCTGGAGTCTGGGGAAGGCTCTAATGAGGGCTCTGCGTCGGAGGCAGAGAGGGGGCCACAGCCGTATGCCAGTTATCTGCCTTCGGAGTCGGACATCAGTGGGGCAGAAGAACAGCTGGAGCCTGTTCCCAGTGTGTGCATGCGCAGAGTTGCCAGACGAAGGGAACAGCTAAAGAACAAGGGTCGACTTGGGAGTAAGGCCACAGGTGGACGATGAAGGGCCCCTCCCAGAGGGAATAAAAGAGGAACAAAAGGGGAGTGGAGTTTGCAGGAGACAATTAGTTCGCTTAATTGTTTTGTGACTCTCCAAGTTTTGAAGATATCGGCCTGGCAGCTCTCCAAGCCAGATAAAGTCGGTGACTAAATTCTCCCTTCAAAGACTTTGCTGAAGGTGAACGAGAGGAATTCACCGTTTGTTTAATAAAAGGGGTTTTGTCGGGACCAGGATTCTGCTCTGTGCTTTTTTTGGGAAGCCTAGATCAGAACACTTGTGGCGTGCCAAGCCTCCAAGGTTGTCCATCATTGCATTAAAGGTTAGCTCTGATTGACTACAACCTTCAGCTTGCGCAGTTGGCTGACGTTTCCCCACGGTCAGAATTAATGTTTTGCCTCGAGACGGATTTGAACAAGGCAGACTCTTGTTCGCATACTTGAACTGCTTCCATCAATCATACACGCAATTCATAGCCGGCTGAGAATCACCTCTAGTGATTTCTACGCTCTCAGTGCACCAGCTTGGGAGATGCTGGAAGAAGTCATTAAGTGAAGAAGTCCTGGTATTACGGCATCCATCCTAACCTTGCGCTTCAAGGTTTTGGTTACCACCTTTAGAGCGCTCCATGGCATCGGACTGGGGTATCTACGAGACCGCCTTCTGCTACCAATAGCCTCTCACCGACCAGTACGCTCCCATAGAGAGGGGCTCCTCAGGGTGCCGTCGGCCAAACAGTGTCGACTGGCGGCCCCCAGGGGGAGAGCCTTCTCTGTGGGGGCACCTACCATCTGGAACGAGCTCCCCCCAGAGATACGGAAGATCCCGGACCTGCGCACGTTTCGCCGTGCTCTCAAAACTTTTCTATTTCAGCAAGCTGGCCTGGCCTGGCCTAACTCCCCTCTTTTAAATTTTTTAATTTGTGGCTTTATAAATTGGGTGTTTTAATCTGTGTTTCAGCCAAAATATTTAATAATTTTAAGGGATTTTTAATATTTGTATTATCTGTATTTTATCTTGGCTGTTCACCGCCCTGAGTCCTTCGGGAGTAGGGCGGTATAGAAATTTGATTAATAAATAAATAAATAAATAAATAAACCAAATGTCCTTTCCTTTCTTGAAAGGATTTTATTAAAAACTAGCATAATGTAAAAAAAATGAAAGTGAAAATGGAGATGGTCGAAAAATAAGAAAGGGGGAAGAGAGGTATAGGTGCAGGAGAAAAGAAAAAACAGGATCGACTTCCAGTTATTTTCAAGGCAGTGTTGGAAGAAATCTCCTTCTAGGTTCTGCTCCAAGTGGGGAAAAAGAAACTGGAGACATGGAGACTGCTTGGAAAGATGGTTTAATGGTGGACAGGATCACACGGCTTGAGTTCCTGAACAGAAAAGGGCAGATACAGCGAGTTTTTCAGGTTTTATGCCCTCTCTGGCTTTGAACTTCCTGGGGCCCAGAAAGAATAATCTGATTGGTTGTCAGACTCCCAGGGGGTGGGGGTCTTAGCTAGCCTTGCTGGCTGATGGTCACATGTGCTTCCCAGGTCACATGTGGTGAGTTTCTGCTGCTATTGTGTAGAGGGCTAATCCTATCTTTGTTGGATCTTTGGCAATTCCTACTATGGCTCTGCCTGAAGGAGGTAAATCTTTGTTATGTAGAATAGACTGGCCCTGGCCTTAATGGCCCATTGACAAAGGGTGGGGGGCAGGAAGATGGGAGCTGCTTCAAAATATGCTTATCCATTTCTCATCCAGGGAAATATAATATTCTGCCTTTTTCATATTTCCTAAAATATTTCACTCTTCCAGGAAAGGGTGGGTGCTAACTTCCTACAGCAGTAAAGTACAAAATATAATTTCAACCTCAACTTTTTACTTCACCAACTTAACAAGCCATTTCTATAACTATAGGTAAAGGTAAAGGTTCCCCTCGCACATATGTGCTGGTCGTTCCCGACTCTAGGGGGCAGTGCTGATCTCCATTTCAAAGCCGAAGAGCCAGCGCTGTCCGAAGACGTCTCCGTGGTCATATGGCCGGCATGACTAAATGCCAAAGGCGCACAGAACGCTGTATATAATCTATAACTATAGTAATTACATTAAATCTATAACTATATTAATCAGTAAAACCCAGCATCAAGAGTTCGGGTTTTTTTCTGTCCCAAGCACAAAGTCCAGAAATGGTTTCCATCCAAAGCTGGATATACCAAATGTTATTTCCCTGACCTATTGTGTGGGAGTCAAAGCCACAGATCTCTGGAGGTCCCAGATTGGGAAAGATTGGGCCGCGTTATGCCTGCCTAGGTCCTCTTGCTTGAGCGAGGGGGGGGGTCAGACTAGATGACCTCCAAGGTCCCTTCCAACTCTTTTCTTCTGCTATTAACAGAAGTTGAGAGCTCAACTAGGGTCTGTTTTTCTTTAAGCAGCTGACTTTGGGTTCGCCCGTTACCTCCAGAGCAACATGATGGCGGCCACCCTCTGCGGCTCCCCGATGTATATGGTGAGTGAAGTCTTCGGCTGTAGGTAGAGCTAAGCCGGCTGGGGAATTCTGGGAGTTGAAGTCCACAGGTCTTAAACTCGCTGAGATTGAGAAACACTTCTCTAACCCCACCTGGTGAAAGCTAGATAAGGTTGCTGGCAGGGTGGATTTGATTTAAATCGAGTTGATTTAAATCGCGATTTAAATCACGATTTAAATCCCTAGTAAAAAGGCTTGATTTAAATCAACTCGACTTAAATCATAATTTTTAAAGAGCAACTGTCATCTCTGCTCCTCCTTTGATCCCCCGTTGACTCACCGATAGTCCCAGTGTTGCAGAATATACAGCCTCATGCTACCTAACTGAGCTCCATTTCATGCTGAATAAACTAAATTATTTATGTATCTTAAATAGAAAACTATCTTACGATAGATTTTTACCCCAAAAGTTTTTTATTAAAATAAATTCGATAAAAATAAAAAAAAAATCCGATTTAAATTTTAAAAAATCCATTTTAAATTTTTAAAAATCTGATTTTTTTTATTTCTTTTTAAAAAAATCATTGATTTTTATCCACCCTGGTTGCTCGGAAGGGGCGGATGAGCAGGAGGAGGGGATGCAAATTGGGTAGTTTTGCTAAGATTGTGGGAAGTGTAATATTTCCCTCCCTGCCCTGCATTAGCTTAGCACACCTGTCCCCTGAGCGCTGGCCCCTCCCACAGCTGCCACTTTCCCTCCCTCCCTCCCTTCTGCTACTCAATCTCTTTTTCATTTTCCAGGCACCGGAAGTGATCATGTCCCAACACTACGATGCTAAAGCCGACCTGTGGAGTATAGGCACGGTCATCTACCAGTGCCTGGTTGGGAAGCCACCCTTTCAGGTAGGCGCAGAGAAGAGGAGAAGACCGAAGGAGAATATTGGCGGGGCGGGGTTGAAATGAGAGGGGATCCTTGGGGGCTCTCTCTGAATTTGGCTCTCTGAGTTTTCTTGCAGACGTTTCATGACCCAGCTAGGCAACATCATCCGTGCTACAAGGGAAGGGGGTTTACTCTCTTTTCATATATATTAGTGGTTTGCTCTGCTAATGTTGTTGGGGTTTCTTTGGTGGTTCCTTGGTTAGACTGTTGTGGATGGATGGATGGATGGATGGATGGATGGATGGATGGATGGATGGATGGTTGGTTGGTTCTTGTGGATGGATGGATGGATGGATGGATGGTTGGTTGGTTGGTTCTTGTGGATGGGTGGATGGATGGTTGGTTGGTTGGTTGGTTCTTGGTGCTCTGAACTTGGTGGTTTTCTAGCAGACATTTCATGACCCAACTAGGTAACATCATCACTGCTAGAAGGAAATGGGGTTTATGAAGAAGAGGAGGAGGAGGGGGAGAGGGAGAGGAGGAGGGGGGCGACTGCAGGGTCCTTGGTGCTCTCTGAGCTTGTAGACATTTCATGACCCAACTAGGTAACATCATCAGTGCTAGAAGGGAATGGGGTTTATGAAGAAGAAAAAGAGGAAGAGGAAGGGGAGGGGGGGAGGGCAACTGCAGGGTGCTTGGTGCTCTCTGAGCTTGCTTCTTTTCCTGTAGACGTTTCATGATCCAACTAGGTAACATTATCAGAGCTAGAAGGGAATGGGGTTTATGAAGAAGAAGAAGAGGAAGGGGAGGGGGGGAGGGCAACTGCAGGGTGCTTGGTGCTCTCTGAGCTTGCTTCTTTTCCTGTAGACGTTTCATGATCCAACTAGGTAACATCTTCAGTGCTAGAAGGGAATGGGGTTTATGAGGAAGGGGAGGAGGAGGAGGGCGACTGCAGGGTCCTTGGTGCTCTCTGAGCTTGCTTCTTTTCCTGTAGACATTTCATGACCCAACTAGGTAACATCTTCAGTGCTAGAAGGGAATGGGGTTTATGAGGAAGGGGAGGAGGAGGAGGGCGACTGCAGGGTGCTTGGTGCTCTCTGAGCTTGCTTCTTTTCCTGTAGACGTTTCATGATCTAACTAGGTAACATTATCAGAGCTAGAAGGGAGTGGGGTTTGTTCTCTTTTTATATATACTATTGGTTTGCTCTGTCAGTGTTGATAGGGTGTCCTTGGTGGTTCCTTCATTAACTGTTGTGGGAGGTAGGTGGATGGATGGATGGATGGTGGGTTCTTCGTTCTTTCTGAGCCTATTTTTTTTTTTTAAATTTGATTTATATGCCGCCCTTCTCCGGAGACTCAGGGCGGCTTACAATGCATTAAGCAATAGCCTTCATACTTTTCTATATTTATACAAAGTCAGTTTATTGCCCCCACAATCCGGGTCCTCATTTTACCTACCTTAGAAAGGATGGAAGGCTGAGTCAACCTTGAGCCCGGTGAGATTTGAACTTGCAGTAATTGCAGGCAGCAGATGTAAATGGATGTTAATAACAGTGCTTTAGTCTGCTGAGCCACCAGAGTTATTTTCTTGCAGCGGTTTCATGACCCAACTTAAGTAATATCATCAGTGCTAGTAGGGAGTGAGGTTTGCTCTCTGTTGATACACAAGCAGCTTGCCCTGACACGGACTCCCCATTTGCTGCTCCCTTGGTTCCAGGACTCTGCTAATCATCCTCATAAACTTTCTAAAATAAATACTGTGGTTGCTAAGCCCTGTTGTGCAATATCAGAACCAAATAAACCACCGTCTGGTTTCGGGTATTGAGTGAAACCAACCTCTATAAACGCCCTATATAATCTAAATTAATCTCTTTTTTTGTTTTCTTCAGGCGAATAGTCCTCAGGATCTGCGAATGTTTTACGAGAAGAACAGGAACCTCATCCCGAGGTAAGGTTGACCTCCCCTCAATTGTGACAACCGGTCTCAATGCCTTTGTCTGTCCTAGCCTTGCCCCCCCCCCCAGGCTGTGCCCTCCAGGTGGCACAATATTCCAGCCCATCTGGATGGCTTCAAACCTCAGGAGAAGCTGCCACCATACCGTACGTTTCGGAGTATAAAATGCACTTCCCCTCCCCAAAAATGGGTGAAAATTGCGGTGCGTCTTATACACCGAATGTTACGGAAGCCCTGCCCACCCGCCAGCCCCCACCCACCCGCCAATTTCGGCCTCCGTGCGTCATGTTTTTGGCCTCCACACGCCCCGTTTTAGACCCTTTCCAGGCTGGGGGGATCGCCACAGCGCATCGCTGCCTCTGTGTGTCGCATTTTTGGCCTCCGTGCGCCGCATTTTTGAGCAGTTCCAGGCGGCGGGGATCAGCGGCAATCCCTGCCGCCTGGAACCGGCTGAAAATGCAATGCATGGAGGCCAAAATTGGGGCGTGCGGAGGCCAAAAACGCAATGCGCGTAGGCCAAAATATGACGCAAGGAGGCGGCGATAGGCTCTGGTGATCCCCGCAGCCTGGAACAGCTGATTGGTGGTATTCCGAGAGGCCAATCCAACCGCCAATCAGCTGTTTGTGCTATTTCAGGCTGTGATAACATGCTGAAGCTGAACAGGCTGTTTGCTGCAAGGATGCTAGCCAGATGAATACCGATGGATGCTAGTAGGCAGAGGCAGAATTTTCTTTTTTCTTGTTTTCCTCCCCAAAAACTAATGTGCGTTTTATACTCCGAAAAATACCCTAAATCTCTTGCCTTTTTTGTTTTGTTTTGTTTTTTCGCTTTGCTTTTAGCATCCCCAGGGAAACCTCAGCTTACTTGTCCGATTTGCTTCTGAACTTGCTTCAGAGAAACCAGAAAGACAGAATGGACTTTGGTGAGTAAAAGATCTGGGATGCTTTTTAAAAAGCTCTCCCTTCTTTTCTTTTCTTCTTTTCTTTTCTTTTCTTTTCTTTTCTTTTCTTTTCTTTTCTTTTCTTTTCTTTTCTTTTCTTTTCTTTTCTTTTCTTTTCTCCTTTCTTTCTTTCCAGTAGGGAAAATGAATTGATTTCTCTCCCCGCCCCCCAGTGTCCGATCCGGTTTGCAATCAGAGCAGTGATCCGTTCAAACGAACAGGGCGGTGTTACTTTTACAAAGAAGCTCAAATTGATGGATTGTAAAAGTTTTCGTTGGTTGCTGGAAAGGTCAACTTGAGCTGGCCAGCATTTGAGACAGCCTTTCCTGATTTTTTTGTTTGTTTGTTTGTTTTTTGTTTTTGTTTTTTGCTTTAATTTATATGCCGCCCTTCTCCGGAGACTCAGGGCGGCTTACAATGCGTTAAGCAATAGCCTTCATACTTTTGTATATTTATACAAAGTCAGCTTATTGCCTCCACAATCCGGGTCCTCATTTCACCTACCTTAGAAAGGATGGAAGGCTGAGTCAACCTTGAGCCTGGTGAGATTTGAACTCGCAGTAATTGCAGGCAGCTGCTGTTAATAACAGTGCTTTAGTCCACTATACTACAGGCTCTTCTTTGTCGGGGTTATTATTTGTATTTGTATTTATTAGTTTGTCAAACATGTACAAGATAGGTATAAATATAAACGTGGATATGAACGAAAGAAATGAATACAAATAAATGGGGGCAGTAGGACAGGGACGGTAGGCCCACTGGTGCACTTATGCGCGCCCCCTTTACGGACCTCTTAGGAATGGGGTGAGGTCCACGGTGGACAGTTTGAGATTGAAGCTGTGAGGGTTTGAGGATGTAACAACGGAGTTGTTAACGAAGGATGTAACAACGAACCGACAGCAGCCCACCAATGAGAATCTCCATAGAAAAGGTGCTTCTGACTGCATGTTGTGGTCTGCCAGCAGCCTGCAGAGCTGGCAGCGGAGTCGGACAGTGAAGAGGCTGGGGAGGACCATGGGCCAGTCCTGGAGGCTGGGGAAGGCCCGGATGAGGGCTCTGCGTCGGAGGCAGAGATGGGGCCAGGGCCATCGGGGTGTGATGTGCGGACTCCGGAGCCTCCAGAGGCTGACAGCAGAGAGGCAGAGGAACAGGAGGAGCCTGTTCCTAGTGCACACATGAGAAGAGCTGCCAGAAGGCAAGAGCAGCTAAAGCAAAAGGGATGACTCAGGAGTAAGGCCAGGAGATGATTGGCCCCATAAGGCTTAAAAGACCGGCAACGACTCTTGGCTCTTTGTCGGAAAACAACGTTGACAGATTTGTTTCTTGTCTTGCTGCATTCATTTCTTGTCGGCGTCTTCTGCTCCTAAACTTTTGCCGAGAAAAGCCTTTGGCAGGTTGCCTAATTATACCAAGGTTGGTGATAAGGCTGAAGAATTGTGTTATGAAGAATTTGTTTTGAATTAGTTTGGACTACGCTGAGAATGAGTTAATTCTCAGCTGTTCTAATCAAGTCTGTTTCTTTAGAACTGATTGCGTCTGATAATACCTACTTGGGCCTGGGTCACAACCCTGCGCACTTGTTGCGGGAGACAAATTTAGCTCCCGTCGACAACTTCTGAAAGCAACAGTGTCCCTTCTCTGGCTCGTGCGAGGCCATCCTTTGACGCAGCTGCTGTGGCTTGAAGGACTCGCAGACAGATGCCGATTCGTGCTTTGAAGGACCTTTCTTGAATCGGATCTAAAGCTCTATGCAGGGTCATTGCATCCCGAGGCTTGGCTGGCGCTTCGCAGCCCCTTCTGCTTACCCCAAACATAACGCCCAAGGGGGACGCTTTCCGACAGCTGCCTCCCAAGTAGGACAATGGGAGAGGGAGCAAAGTAAAACGGAACAGCTTGTAGCATAAGCCCTTCCCCAATCCACCTCGCCCCCAGTGTCAGCTCAGAACCAACCAGACAGACCGGGATTAAAAAATTAAAATAAATCGGAACAGAATAATTACCTTTAGTGGCAAAATCACCTGCCTCGTGTTATAGATGTCAGCGTCTCAGCGCTGACATAGAAAAGGGAGATAAAGCCTGAACTTTTGCCTGCTAAATCCCTTTGAAGCTCGGTCTCCTTGGAAATGAAGAGGGGGGAAACATTCCTGTGAACTGACGAGAAAAGAAGTCAGGAGAGTGACTTGGAAGATAGCCAATGAGAAGCAGAGAATTGGGGATCGGAAAGGGAGGGATTGGGGGGCAAAGGTCAGTCCTGACCGCGCGAGCCATGATCCGGTTGCTGTGCTCGAATAAAGAGAAAATTTCCTTAAAGATTGGCAGTTTGGAAATTCAATTATTTTGAGATAGCATCGAAGTCTGACAATAGACTCGGTTCAGGGAATCCTCGACTACAATGGCGCCCAACATTTCTGTTGCTAGGCGGAGGCAGTTGTTAGGTGAATTTTGCGGGGGGGGCTCCCCATTTATGAACCTTCTTGCCACCATAGTTGAGTGAGTCACTGCCGTTGTTAAGTGAGGAATGCGGTTGCTAAGTGAATCTAGCTTCCCCCTTGACTTTGCTTAGTGATTAGATGACCCCTGGATGTCAGACTTCCCACAAGTTGAACCTTTAGATAGAAACAATGCTTGACTTAAGAAAAGAATAATTTATTAGAATTAGAATAGAATAGCAATAGCATTTAGACCAGGGGTGAAATCCAAAATTTTCCCCTACCGGTTCTGTGGGCATGGCAAGGGAAGGATATTGCAAAATCTCCATTCCTACCCCACTTCAGGGGAAGAATACTGCAAACTCTCCATTCCCTCCCCTCCTGGGGGAAGAATATTGCAAAATTTCCATTCCTACCCCACTCTGGGGCCAGCCATAGGTGGTATTTGCCAGTTCTCTGAACTACTCAAAATTTCCGCTACCGGTTCTCTAGAACCTGTTAGAACCTGCTGGATTTCACCCCTGATTTAGACTTATATACTGCTTCATAGTGCTTTTACAGCCCTCTCTAAGCGGTTTACAGAGTCAGCCTCTTGCCCCCAACAAAATCTGGATCCTCATTTTATCCCACCTCGGAAGGATGGAAGGCCGAGTCAGCCTTGAGCCTGGTGAGATTTGAACTGCCAAATTGTAGGCAGTCAGCAGAAGTAGCCTGCACTCTAACCACTGCACCACCAGGGCTCATTAGAATAGGAATAGAGAACAGAATCAAATCAGAATGGAGCTGGAAGGGACCTTGGAGGTCTTCTAGTCCAGTCCTCTGCTCAGGTAGGAAACCCTACACCATTTCATACAAACGGTTGCCCAATCTCTTATTTAAAACTTCCAAGCGTTGGAGCATTCACAATTTCTAGAGGGCAACTGTTCCACTGATCAATTTTTCTCACTGGCAGGAAATTTCTCCTTAGTTCCAGATTGCTTCTTTCCTTGATTAGTTTTCCCCACTTTGCTTCTTGTCCTGCCCTCAGGTGCTTTGGAGAATAGCTTGACCACCAAATCTTCTTTGGGGCAGCCCCTGAGATATTGGGACGCTGCTATTATGTCACCCCTAGTCCTTCTCTTTGTTAAGACTCCCCAATTCCAGCAACCGTTCTTTATATGTCTTGGCCTCCTTGTCATGTTTATGTAGTGTAAAATTGGACCCTTTAAGAGCTGCATGCAACGAAATTTCATTTTTGATGTAATCCAATTAGTGTACATTCAAAGTGACAAAGCTCTTCTATTCCTATTCTACTTCTATTCTATTCTACCCTACCCTACCCTACCCTGCTCTATTCTACCCTGCCCTACCCTACTCTTATTCTATTCTACCCTACCGTACCGTACTCTATTCTATTCTATTCTATTCTATTCTATTCTATTCTATTCTATTCTATTCTATTCTATTCTACCGTGCCCTACCCTACCAGCCCTACCCTATTCTATTCTATTCTATCCTACCCTACCCTACCATACTCTATTCTATTCTATTCTACTGTGCCCTACCCTACTCCTATTCTACCCTACCCTACCCTACCATACTCTATTCTATTCTATTCTACCGTGCCCTACCCTACCTGCCGTGCCCTACCCTATTCTATTCTATTCTATTCTATTCTATTCTATTCTATTCTATTCTATTCTATTCTATTCTATTCTATTCTACCCTGCCCTACCCTACTCCTATTCTATTCTATTCTACCCTACCCCTATTCTATCCTACCCTACCCTACCCTACCGTACTCTATTCTATTCTATTCTACCCTGCCCTACCCTACTCCTATTCTATTCTACCCTACCCTACCCTACCGTACTCTATTCTATTCTACCCTACCCTACCCTACCCTACTCCTATTCTATTCTACCCTACCCTACCCCTATTCTATCCTACCCTACCCTACCGTACTCCTATTCTATTCTATTCTACCCTGCCCTACCCCACTCCTATTCTATTCTACCCTACCCTACCCTACCCTACCGTACTCTACTCTATTCTATTCTATTCTATTCTACCATGCCCTACCCTACCTGCCTTACCCTATTCTATTCTATTCTACCCTACCCTACCCCTATTCTATCCTACCCTACCCTACCGTACTCTATTCTATTCTATTCTACCCTGCCCTACCCTACTCCTATTCTACCCTACCCTACCCTACCCCTATTCTATCCTACCCTACCCTACCGTACTCCTATTCTATTCTATTCTACCCTACCCTACCCCTATTCTATCCTACCCTACCCTACCGTACTCCTATTCTATTCTATTCTACCCTGCCCTACCCTACTCCTATTCTATTCTACCCTACCCTACCCTACCCTACCCTACCGTACTCTATTCTATTCTATTCTATTCTACCATGCCCTACCCTACCTGCCTTACCATATTCTATTCTATTCTACCCTACCCTACCCCTATTCTATCCTACCCTACCCTACCGTACTCTATTCTATTCTATTCTACCCTACCCTGCCCTGTTCTGTTCTATTCTATTCTATTCTATTCTATTCTATTCTATTCTATTCTATTCTATTCTATTCTATTCTATTCTATTCTATTCTATTCTATCCACTAGAGGACAATTATAAAAAGTAAGTAGTAGATCCTTTCTCAGTGACTTCCAAGCCTATTGTTTGGCCCTGCACCTAGCCGGATGAGGGTTTTATTATCTGGGCTAGGCTCTTTCAATCCAGTGATTAAATCTGGATTGATTTCCTGATGGCATTTCCTTTTATTTCCTTTTTTTTTTTTTTTTTTTGAGCTCTAATTGACAGACATTGGCATTAAAAAGCCAATACCCACAGAATGGGCAATTTTCCCCCCTGGGTTTGTCACTTCGGCTCAGCGGTTGGTTCAATGCCCAGCCATGCCCAGCGACGGTTGATTGGAAGGCTTCCAGTTAAGGACGGTGGCTGGTAAACAGCGTGAGATGCTTAGATAATCCTGAATTTCTTAGAAGCACAGCCGCGTTCCAAGGCTGCGTTTTATTTCTTTTAAGTCACATTTGAAAGCAGGAACAAGCTGTAGGCAGCTTGTAAAGTCGGACCCGTTGCGTTAATGATTAATAATAACGGGGGGTGGGGGTGGGGAATATAAATTGCTAGAACAAAACCAGTTCTGAAAATAGCTTTGCCAAGTTATTTATAGCGCTGACGTCTCTTTAACATCTTTCTTGGCTCTTGCGATTGTTGTCTGGGAAAGTTTCTGACGACATCGTCGTGTTGCCAACTCAAGTTGTGTTCCGTCGCCAATCAGCTGATGCCCAGGAGATGGAAAACAATTGCTCCAATTTGACTTTAATTGCCTGCAGGGAAGAATGGGCTTGTTTTGTTTTTTTTGTTTTTTTCTCCTTTTGCCCATATTTCATTTTGCCTGGAATTGAGTAAACTTTGTTCTCGGTTGAAAACAAATTCTCAGAAAGACGTGACTCAACAAACAACAGAGAAAGAAGGAAGGGTGGGGAGGGAAAAGAGAAAAGAAGGGCATTTAGAACTCTTGCCTTTGTTGTTCAACTTTGGTCTGGAAATTGGAATGGATTTCATTAAAGCATTTGTACCTGCAGGTAGTCCTCGACTTAACGGCCACAGTGGAGCCCCAGATTTTGGTTGCTAAGCGAGACAGTTGTTAACTGGGGGTTTGCCCCATTCTATGACCTTTCTTGCCGTAGAAGTTAAGTGAATTGCTGCAGTGAAGTTAGGGGCACGGTTGTTAAGTGAACCTGGATGCCCCATTAACTTTGCTTGTCAGGAGGTCGCAAAAGGGGATCACACGACCCCGGGGCACAGCAACCGTCGTAAACATGAGCCGGTTGCCAAGCATTTGAATTTTGATCATGTGACTCTGGGGAGGCGGCGTCAGTTGTGTGAAAAATGGTGATGGCTCTTTTTTCATGTCTAAGACGGGACTAGAACTCACTGTCTCCTGGTGATTGGCCCAAAGTCACGTAGCCGACTTCCATGCCTAACACGGGACTAGAACTCCCCGTCTCCTGGTGATTGGCCCAAACTCACCTGGCCGACTTCCATGCCTAAGGCAGGACTAGAACTCCCCGTCTCCTGGTGTTTGGCCCAAAGTCACCTTGCCAACTTCCGTGCCTAAGGCAGGACTAGAACTCCCCGTCTCCTGGTTTTTGGCCCAAAATCACCCAGCCGACTTCCATGGCTAATGCGGGATTAGAATTCCCGGTCTCCTGGTGTTTGGCCCAAAGCCACTAGCCAACTTCCGTGCCTAACACAGGACTAGAACTCCCCGTCTCCTGGTGATTGGCCCAAAGTCACCCAGCCGTCTTTCATGACTAAGGTGGGATTTCAACTCACAGTTTCTTGCTTTCTAGCCTGGTGCCTTAACCACTGGACTAAACTGGCTCTCTCTACATTTTCTAAATTTAGATTTTTGCCATCAGCACATCTGCTGGGAAGACGTTTCCCCCAAAGCATTCCCTGAAACCAATGCACCAGCCTGAGCCTTTCCGGTCTCATTCAGTCGACGTAGGAAAATCAGAATTAACTGCTTAGCTCGGCTTTTGTCTAGTTTTGAACACCATTAACAAACCAGACGTGGTGGCCCAGTGGCTAAGACACTGAGCTTGTCGATCGAAAGGTCGGCAGTTCAGCGGTTCGAATCCCTAGTGCCGCGTAAATGGGGTGAGCTCCCTTGACTTGTCCCAGCTTCTGCCAACCTAGCAGTTCGAAAGCAGGTAAAAAATGCAAGTAGAAAAATAGGGACCACCTTTGGTGGGAAAGGGACAGCATTCCTTGTGCCTTTGGTGTTGAGTCATGCCGGCCACATGACCACGGAGACGTCTTCGGACAGCGCTGGCTCTTCGGCTTTGAAACGGAGATGAGCACTGCCCCCTAGAGTCGGGAACGAGTAGCACATATGTGCGAGGGGAACCTTTACCTTTTAACTATCCATACACACTTCCCTCTTCCCCATTCTTGATCATCATCTGAAAAACAAAGTTCTTCAGGATGGTACAGGTAGTCCTTGGCTTACAACAGCTTGTTTAGTGGACCATTCAGAGTTTACAACGGCACTGAAAAATGTGATTTATGACCGTTTTTTTACACTTATAACAATTCAGCATCCCCCATTCGACCGCTTGGCAACTGATTCATCGTTATGACGGTCGCAGTGTCCCAAGGGGTGGGGGGGTGTCACGTGATCCCCTTTTGCGACCTCCTGACAAACCGAATCCACGGGGGAAGCCCGATTCGCTTTAACAAGCGTGTGACTTAATTTAACAACCGCAGCGATTCGCTGAACAACCGTAGCCTGAAAAGTTTGTAAAAATGAGGCAGAGCTCTCCTTGAACAGCTGGTTTTGTTTAGCAACCGAAAGTGTGGCCGTAAATCGAGGATTACCCGCATTTTAAAGTAGTTGGCGGCTAGATTGAAAAAAAAAAAACCCCAGCTGATATTTGGAAGCCAAAGGTGGAAAAAAATCCTTGCTCAATCTTGAGATACAAGGACACCGGTCCAGTGGAAGTTTAATCAGTAAGATAAGAAATATTTAGAGCCCTTTTAAAGCGATCGCTCCATTGGTTCTTGCAAGCTCATCGTCCGGGACGCTCTGTTCTTGTCCCAGGTAACGGCGGCTGTATTTTTCCGGCATAGATTTTTTTCAAGACCGTTCCGTCTGGATTTCAGAACAACCTGTTCTTCCTAGGGATGTCCTCCAGGGATTTGAAATGTTCCAGGTGGCCGATATGCCCTCGGTTTTAGCCCTTGCTGTTTGCTTTGCCAATACACCTTGATTTAAGCTTTGTTTAATCATCCTCCGCCAACAATTCGCAGCAGAAAAACACAAAGCTTTTTTTTTTTTTTTTAAATGGGGGAGGTTTATGGGAGGCGTGTGGAGGGCATCCGCCCCATAATCATTGACACGCGCGCGCACACACACACACACACAAAACCACACACACTGTTTTTCCTGCGAAGTTCCAAGGAACCTTTTGTCAATAAAAGGATGACTTCATCGTCCCACCTGGAAGGTTAACAGGTGAATGCTCTTCTTGTTTGTTGAAGAGCAGAACTTGGAGGGAAGTTTTCCAACTGCCAGTTGTTGCCAACATAAGACCAACAAAACGTTGCACACGGCCACACGCACGCCGTGTGGGTGTTTCTGTGTCCTTTTGGATACCCCTCACCCAATGAAAGAGTTACGCAGTTGTAGATTGCGGGTGTTTTCGAGGGGGTGGGAGCTCTCTCGAATCAACACCAGCTTCCTTTGTCCATTTTTAAAGTTTTGACAGCAGAAGGAATCTTAAAGAGTATAGCTGGTCCTTGACTTATGACGACAAACGAGCCCAAAATTTCTGTTGCTAAAGTTAAACATTTCTTAAGGGAGTTTTGCCCCCCACTTTATTTATTTATTTATTATTGGTTCGGTTTATATGCCGCCCTTCTCCGGAGACTCAGGGCGACTTACAATGCGTTAAGCAATAGGCTTCATACTTTTTTGTATATACCTGCTTAGTAGGGCTTTCGGGCCTCCCCTAAGCGGTCTTCTTTTTTATACAAAGTCAGCTTATTGCCCCCACAATCCAGGTCCTCATTTTACCTACCTCGGAAGGATGGAAGGCTGAGTCAACCTTCTATTCTATTCTTGATCCCATCCCTTCGGTTTTAATTTGTAATTGGTTTTAACTGGGTTGTTTTAAATTGAGGGCCAAAATTATTTAATGTCTTTTAAACTGCTTTTAAATTTTATATGTTATGTTTTATCTTGGCTGTTCACCGCCCTGAGTCCTGTTGGAGAAGGGCGGTATATAAATAAAATAAAATTTATTTTTTTATTTTTATTTTATTTCAAATTTATATACCGCACCTTCTCCCAAGGGACTCAGGGCGGTGTACAGCCATACAATACAAACATTAAGAACAATTAAAAGAATATATATTAATTTGGCCCCAGTTTAAAATGACAAACCAATTAAAAATTTAAAATTTAAAAATATGTTAGGCCAGCCCAGCTTGATGAAAAAAGAAAGTTTTAAGGGCACGGCGGAAGGCACCAAGGTCTTGGATTCTCCTTATCTCAGGGCAGCTGGTTCCATAGGGTAGGTACCCCACAGAGAAGGCTCTCCGTCTGGGGGTCGCCAGCCGGCACTGTCTGGCCAACGGCACCCTGAGGAGGCCCTCTCTGTGCGAGCGAACCGGTCGGCGGGAGGCTATTGGCGGCAGAAGGCGGTCTCGCAAATACCCCGGCCCTAAGCCATGGAGCGCTTTAAAGGTGGTCACCAACACCTTGAAGCGCACCCGGAAGACCACAGGAAGCCAGTGCAGCTCGCGCAGGAGAGGTGTCACATGGGAGCGCCCCGTCGCTCCCATAATCCGTAGGCCAGGGGTCTGCAACCTTAAACACTCAAAGAGCCATTTGGACCCGTTTCCCACAGAAAAGAAAACACCGGGAGCCACAAAACCCTTCCCGTGCCTGACTATTTCTTGAGCGGCCACAAAACTAGCACATGTAGTTAAATTAAACGTTCTGTTTTCTTCCGAAACTTTTCTTTTCTTGGATTTATCCATGGTTGGCCTACCGGGGGTTGAAACGCTCAATAAATCGCGTGCCGGTGGGTGTCGCACATTGGCGGTTGTGACGCATATTTTGAGTGACGGAGCCGCAGCAGTCCCCTAATCATCCTTGTTCTTCTCTGCCCTCTTTCCAGAGTTTCAACCTATATATATATATATATATATTGCGGTGACCAGAACTGGAGGCAGTATTCCAAATGATAGGAAAAAAAACCCAGGATGCACCACCTATAGTAAAAGCCTGCCAGTTTCTAACCGTAATCCAGATGCCCTCTTGATCGATTCCGATTCCCGCCCTTCAGCAGCTCAGAAGGGCAAAGAGTCCTCTGGGAGGAGAGTTGATAGTCTTCCCCATCTCAAATGGAGGCAAAACAGTCTTGGCAAGAAAGCTGCCTCTGCACAGATTCGCCCTTCGTGAAATTAAGGACAGGACAGGCAGCGTGTGACGGTGGGTCCCTTGAAATGAAATCACCATAGTTTCAGGTAGTCCTTGACTTAACAGACATGGTGGCTCTAGTGATTAGAAGGCCGTATTGCAGGCTAAACTCTGCCCACAGCCCGGAAGTTCGATCCTGACCGGCTTAAGGTTGACTCAGCCTTCCATCCTTCCGAGGTGGGTAAAATGAGGACCCAGATTGTTGGGGGGCAAGAGGCTGACTCTGTAAACTGCTTAGAGAGGGCTGGAAAGCACTGTGGGGCGATATATAAGTCTATATCTCATGCTATTGTGAAGGAAGGAAGGAAGAAAATTATTCTGAGTGTTCCTTATGTATAAAATGGGGCCTTGGTGGCGCAGCAGACTAAAGCACTGTTAAGTAACACCAGCTGCCTGCAATTACTGCAAGTTCAAATCTCACCAGGCTCGAGTTTGACTCAGCCTTCCATCCTTCCGAGGTGGGTAAAATGAGGACCAAGATTGTGGGGCAATAAGCTGACTTTGTATATAAAAAGAACACCGCTTAGGGGGCCCCCGAAAGCCCTACTAAGCAGGTATATACAAAAAGTATGAAGGCTATTGCTTAACGTATTGTAAGCCGTCCTGAGTCTCCGGAAAAGGGTGGCATATAAATCGAACCAATAAATGAAGGAAGGAAGGAAGGAAGGAAGGAAGGAAGGAAGGAAGGAAGGAATATGGTGGCAGTTGTTATAAGACAGTATTGCAGGTAATTCTGCTCATAGTCAGGAGTTCGATTCTGATCGGCTCAAAGTTGACTGAGCCTTCCATTCTTCGAGGTGGGTAAAATGAGGACCCGGATTGTTGGGGGCAAGAGGCTGACTCTATAAACTGCTTAGAGAGGGCTGGAAAGCACTGTGAAGTGGTATATAAGTCTAAGTGCTATTGCGAAGGAAGGAAGGAAAGAAAGAAAATTATTCTGAGTGTTCCTTATGTATAAAAGAGGAAGGAAGGAATCTGTGGTGGCACAGTTGTTATAAGGCAGTATTGCAGGTAATTCTGCTCATAGTCAGGAGTTCGATTCTGATCGGCTCAAAGTTGACTCAGACTTACATCCTTCCGAGATGGGTAAAATGAGGACCCAGATTGTTGGGGGCAAGAGGCTGACTCTGTAAACCGCTTAGAGAGGGCTGTAAAAGGTCCTATGCAGTGGTATGTAAGTCTAAGTGCTATTGCTATTGGGATCAGAATTTCTGTTGCGGTTGTTGAGTGAATTGCATCTGATTTTAGAACCTTTTTTGCCATGGTTAAGCGAACTGCTGTGGTTGTTGAGTGAATCACACGGTCCTTAAGCAAATCCGGCTTCCCACGTTGACTTGGCTTGCTGGAAGCTGGCCGGGAAGGTCGCAAATAGGGGATCGTGGGATTCTGTCACCGTCGTAAACAAATGCCAAAATTTTGATTACATGACTGCGTTCGTTGCAAGTGTGAGGACCAGTCGTATGTCACTTTTTTCAGTGCGGTTGCAACTTCAAACATCCGTCGCTAAACGGATGATTAATTTCCTGACAGTGAGAACAATTAACCAGTGGAACAACTTGCCTCCAGAAGTTGTGAATGCTCCAACACTCGAAGTTTTTAAAAAGAGATTGGGTAACCATTTGTCTGAAGTGGTGTAGGGTTTCCTGCCTGGGCAGGGGGTTGGACTAGAAGACCTCCAAGGTCCCTTCCAACCAGGGTGGATAAAAATCAATGATTTTTTTAAAATATCAAAAAAATCAGATTTTTTTTTTTTTGATTTAAATCAGATTTTTTTGATTTAAATCGGATTTTTTTTTTTTATCAAATTTCTTTTAATAAAAAAACTTTTGGGGTAAAAATCTATCGTAAGATAGTTTTCTATTTAAGATACATAAATAATTTAGTTTATTCAGCATGAAATGGAGCTTAGTTATATAGCATGAGGCTGTACATTCTGCAACACTGGGACTATCGGTGAGTCAACAGTGGGTCGAAGGAGTAGCAGAGATGACAGCTGCTCTTTAAAAATTATGATTTAAATCGAGTTGATTTAAATCAAGCCTTTTTACTAGAGATTGAAATCATGATTTAAATTGTGATTTAAATCAAATCCACCCTGTTTCCAACTCTATTATTCTATTCTATTCTATTCTATTCTATTCTATTCTATTCTATTCTATTCTATTCTATTCTATTCTATTCTATTCTAAATCCCGCTATTCATTTGTTCTTATAAAGCTCATACGTGTTTTAAGTGGGTTAAGGATTTCCTGCCTCAGATCAGATGGATATACTTCAACTCCCAAAGTACCCCACCCAGAATGGGGTATTCTGGGAGTTGAAGTCCACCCATCTGCAAATGGCTGACATTAGGAAACACCGATGTAATAAATAGAAACCTCTCCAGCTTGGTCTTCTCTGGATGCTTTGGGACGGCATCTCCCACCTGCTGGGAAGTGACAGTCACAAGACACCAGATGAGATTCCATCTCTGCCACAGATCACTCAATATCACTGGCCGGTCACTGCGCGAAGCCAAAGAGTGGGCAATGCCCTCTTTTAAAATCCCGGGCTACGTTTTTATGTCTCTGCCTTTGGAAACCTTGCCCTAACCGTGTATGAATGCTTTTTTAGCCACAAGTGGGCTTTGATTGTAAAGGCAATTTCTAAACTCAAGTTTGTGGTGTTTTTCCTTTTTTTCTCTTACAGAAGCTTTCTTCAGTCACCCGTTCCTGGATCAGGTTTCAACGGTCAAAAAATGTAAGCCGAAATGCCCTTCTCGACTGACCCTTTGAGCTTTCCGTAAGGCGTGGATGAAACACCGAGATCTTTCCTTTAGTAGGCCTTTGGGATGGGCAAATGTGGCCCTTTTACAACCTGTGGACTTCAACTCCCAGAATTCCTGAGTTTAGTTTAGTTTAGTTTTAGTTTTAGTTTTAGTTTTATTTGATTTGATTTGTATACCGTCCTACTCCCGAAGGACTCAGGGCGGTGAACAGCCAAAGGATAAAAAACATAAATACAAAATTTAAAACTGAATAAAATCGAATTAAACAATTTGGCCGAAGACAGATTTAAAACACCCCAATAAATGAAAAACGAACTAAAATTTACATTTTAAAAAGGGGGAAAAGGGAAACAGTTAGGCCAGGCCAGCCTGATGGAATAAAAATGTATTTATGTATTTGTATTTATGTTTTTTATCCTTTGGCTGTTCACCGCCCTGAGTCCTTCAGGAGTAGGGCGGTATACAAATCAAATAAAACTAAAACTAAACTAAACTAAACTAAACTAAACTAAACTAAACTAAACTAAACTAAACTAAACTAAACTAAACTAAACTCAGGAATTCTGGGAGTTGAAGTCCACAGGTTCTAAAAGGGCCACATTTGCCCACCCCTGCGATGGGAGGATAAAATCAGGCCTGTTGACGGATTTGTCTGTTTTCACCTTGATTGATTTCAAACACAGGTAGCCCTCAACTTAACGACCCCGCTTGAGCCCAAAATTTAGGTGGCTCGGCAAGAAATTCGTTGCGTTTTGCCCCATTTTACGGCTTTCCTTGCCACGTTGGTTAAGCGAAGCACTGCCGTCGTAAAATTAGTAACTTGGTTGTTAAGTGAATCTGGTTTCCCCCGTGGAGTTTGGTTGTCAGAAGGTCGCAAATGGGATCACAGGACCCCATTTGCGACCGTCATAAATATGAGTCAGTTGTCAAGCATCCGAATCATGTGACCATGGGGACACTGCAATGGTCATAAGTGTGAAAAATGGTCCTAAATCACTTTTTTTCCGGTGCCATTGTAATTTCAAACTGTCACTAAGCGAACTGTTGTAAGTTGAGGACTACCTTGTTAGAATGTTTTTAGACCTGATGTGTGTTCTTTAATCATCAAGACTACTGCTTTGGGTTAATAGCAGGGGTGAAATGCTCCCGGTTCGGACCGGATCACCCGATCCGGTAGCGATGGAGGCGGGTGGTTCGGAGAACCGGTAGCAAAAATCCCTGCTCGCACCCCCCCCCCCCCACACACACACACACACGCCCAGCTGAGCCGCACAATCATCAGAGGCTTTTTTTTTTACTTTTAAAAGCATTTTTTCTACAACCTCTTCGGCCAAAAAATGCTTTTAAAAGTAAAAAAAAAAAAAAAAGCCTCTGATGATCGCGCGGCTCAGCTGGGATCGTCAGAGGCTTTTAAAAGAAAAAAACCCTTTTTTTCTTTTAAATGCTTCTGACGATCCAAGCTGAGTTGCCTGATTGTCAGAGGCATTTAAAAGAAAAAAAGCCTCTGCCCATCAGGCAACTCAACTGGGATCATCAGAGCCTTTTGAAAGCATTTTTTTTACAACCTCTTCATCGAAGAGGTTGTAGAAAAAATGGTTTTAAATTTTTTTTAAAAAAATGGCCACACCCACCCAGTCACATTACCCCACCACCACCAAGCCACGCCCACAGAACCAGTAGTAACAAATTTTGGATTTCACCCCTGGTTAATAGTTTGGTTGCTTATTTTTTATAGGGGTAATCCTCAATTTACGACTAAAATTGAGCCCCAGATTTCTGTTACTAAGTGGGACAGTTGTTAAGTGAGTTTTGCTCCATTTTACGACTTTCTGACCACCGTTGTTAAGTGAATCACTGCAGTTGTTAGGTTATTGGCACGGCAGATCAGTGAATCTGGCTTTCCCTCTCCCCCCCCCCCCTTGACTTTGCTTGTCAGAGGGTCGCAAAAGTTGACCCCAGGACAACCGTCATCAATACGAGTCACTGGCCAAGCGTCTTGAGTTTTTGATCATGCGACCATGGGGATGTTGCAACGGTCGTTAAGTGTGAAAAAAACGGTCCTAGGTCACTTTTTTCAGTGCCGTTGTCACTTCGGACGGTCACTAAATGAACTGTCGTAAGTCGAGGACTACCTGTATTTGAGTGGCCAGAGCGTGTGGCAGGGCTGCTGCTGGGTGGATGTGTGAGTGGCTGGCAGGTCATGAACCCAGAGGGCCTGGGGGAAAGTGCACAGGTAGGGGAGGCCTCCCCAAACAACCGTCTTTCCTACCGTCTTCCCCAGTGACCCTGCTTGTGGGGAGGCAGCAGGGAATGTCACAAACAGTGAATCACGTCAGCGATAGACTCTGCAACCGTCATGAGTGCCAGCCAATTCCCACCTGCCCTGATCGTGATGACCTGACCACAGGGCCCACTGGGATGGCTGGAACTACAAGGTTGTAAGTCCCCCTCATCCATGTTCTGTCGTAACTTTGAACCATCACTGAACGAGCGGTTGTTAACCAAGGACTACCTTGTCTTGTTATCTGCTTCAGGATTTGTACACTCTAGACCAGGGGTCTCCAAACTTGGCAACATTGGGGACTTCAAATCCCAGAATTCCCCAGCCATCCAAACTTAACTCCTTTAAAACTTGTAGACTTCAACTCCCAGAATTCCCCATCCAGCACTTGGCTACTTTAAGACCTGTGGAGGACTTCCAACTCCCAGAATTCCCTAGCCAGCATTTGGCAACTTTAAGACTAGTGGACGTCAACTCCCAAAATTCTTCATCCAGCACTTGGCAACTTTAAGATTTATGGACTTCAACTCCCAGAATTCCCCAGCCAGCACTTGGCAATTTTTAAGACCTGTGGACTTAAGCTCCCAGAATTCCCCAGCCGTCCAAATTTAATCACTTTAAAACTTGGGGACTTCAACTCCCAGAGTTCCCCAACCATCCACATTTAATCACTTTAAAACTTAGCGACTTCAACTCCCAGAATTCCCCAACCATCCACATTTAATCACTTTAAAACTTAGCGACTTCAACTCCCAGAATTCCCCAGCCATCCAAATTTAATCACTTTAAAACTTGTGGACTTCAGCTCCCAGAATTCCCCTAGCCAGCACTTGGCAACTTTAAAACTTGTGGACTTCAACTCCCAGAATTCCCCTAGCCAGCACTTGGCAATTTTTAAGACCTGTGGACTTCAGCTCCCAGAATTCCCCAGCCGTCCAAATTTAATCACTTTAAAACTTGGGGATTTCAACTCCCAGAATTCCCCAGCCAGCACTTGGCAACTTTTAAGATGAATGGACTGACTGGGGTATTCTGGGAGTTGAAGTCCACAAGTTTTAAAGTGGTTTTAAGTTTGGAGATCCCTCATCTAGACTGCAGCTCCCTGGAGGCATGCACCTGTCCGGATACTCTGCAAGAGTGAAGCTTCTCCTTTTTGAAATTGTTCATTCTTTGCAGCCCACCTGTCTGTGGTTTCATTTCTGCCTGTTTTTGTTTTTGTTCTCCTCCATTCAGCTTGTCCTGTACCTGTTCCGGCACCTGCTGGGTCAGTCTCTGGCGGATCCTGTGGTAGCTCTCCCTCCTGCCGGTTTGCTTCTCCCCCAGTAAGTCCTGCTCCGATTTGGAAAGAAAATTGGTTCTCTGTATTTCTGAATTGTGGTGGGAGGGGGGTGGGCAAGTGGATGGGCATTTTCTGTGCGTCAAAGGATGTCCCCACCACTGATTAACTGTTCTCACTGACAGGAACTTTCTCCTTAATTCTAGGTTGGGATCTCTCTTTATTAAGCTTCCATTTTTTAATTCTCATAACACTGTCATAGGCCTAAGAAATTCAGCCATGTGATGGACTGTATTGCTATTATCCCCTCATTTCTCCTCTTTCCTGCTATCTTCTCCCGTTGGTATCTTACGACTTACCACTTTGTTGTTTGTATCTTATGATGAATGGCTGTAACTATGATTTATGATCTATGACATCACTTTGTTGTTGTGTGTGTGTACACAGAGAGTTTCTGCACCAGAGGCGAATCCCTTGTGTGTCCAATCACACTTGGCTGATAAAGAATATCTGTTCTGTTCTATTCTATTCCTATTCCATTCTGTTTTGTTTCTGTTCTGTTCTACTCTACTCTTCTCTACTCTACTCTACTCCTCTACTCTACCCCTCCTCACCCCACCCCACCCCACTCTACCGTACTCTACTCTACTCTACTTTAATTCTGTTCTGGTCTACTCTACCCTACCATACCGTACACTATTCTAGTCTAATTCTGTTCTGTTCTGCTCTGCTCTACTCTACTCTACTCTACTCTACTCTACTCCTCTACTCTACCCCTCCTCACCCCACCCCACCCCACCCCACCCCACTCTACCGTACTCTACTTAAATTCTGTTCTGGTCTACTCTACTCTACCCTACCCTACCGTACACTATTCTAGTCTAATTCTATTCTGCTCGACTCGACTCGACTCTACTCTACTCTACTCTACTCTACTCCTCTACTCTACCCCTCCTCACCCCACCCCACTCTACCATACTCTACTCTACTTTAATTCTGTTCTGGTCTACTCTACCCTACCCTACTGTACGCTATTCTAGTCTAATTCTGTCCTGCTCTGCTCTGCTCTCCTCTACTCCTCTACTCTACCCCTCCTCACCCCACCCCACTCTACCGTACTCTACTCTATTTTAATTCTGTTCTGGTCTACTCTACCCTACCCTACTGTACGCTATTCTAGTCTAATTCTGCTCTGCTCTACTCTACTCTACTCTACTCTACTCTACTCTACTCTACTCTACTCTACTTTACCGTGCCTTACCCTACCCCATCTGTTCCTTCTTGTCCTTCCCTCTGGTGCTTTGGAGAATAGGTCGACCTTTTCTTCTTTGTGGCCACCCCTCAAATATTGGAAGACTCCTGTCATATCCTGAGTCCTGTTGGAGAAGGGCGGTATACAAATTAAATCAATAATAATAATAATATCACCTCTACTCCTTCTCTTTGTTAGACTTGGACAAGTTCCCGCAACCGTTTTTCGTATCTTTTAGGCTCCAGACCCCTAATCATCTTTGTTGCTCTTCTACATTTGGCATCTTTTCTGGAGGGGCATCTCATATTGTGGAATCTTCTCTCTCCAGAGCTCAGGTTGGCCTCATCACTTTCTGAGCCTCTGAAGGCCCCTTTCAGATAGCGAGAGCAATCACACTTCGATTATATACTGCTTCACAGTGCTTTATAGCCCTCTCTAAGTGGTTTACAGAATCAGCCGATGGCCCCCAACAATCTGGGTCCTCATTTTACCCACCTCGGAAGGATGGAAGGATGAGTCAACCTTGAGCTGGACAGGATTGAACTTCAGGGCTGTGGGCAGAGTTAGCCTGAAATACTGGATTATAACAATTGTGCCAGCATTCATTCCTTCCTTCCTTCCTTCCTTCCTTCCTTCCTTCCTTCCTTCCTTCCTTCCTTCCTTCCTTCCTTCTGTTGCAATAGCACTTAGATTTACATACTGCTCCGTAGGGCCTTTTACAGTGTTTACAGAGTCAGCCTCCTGCCCCCAACAATCTGGGTCCTCGTTTTTACCCACCCTGGAAGGATGGAAGGCTGAGTCAACCTTGAGCTGGTCAGGATCGAACTGCTGGCAGCCAGCAGTCAGCAGAAGTAGCCTGCAGTGCTGCATTCTTACCACTGCGCCACCACGGCTCTTAAGATCTGGTTAGACCAGTAGGCCTCAGACCCTCGGGGACAGGTGAACTAGTATCTTTGTTCTTATTCTTAGTAGCATCCCTTCGTCTGCTGTTTTCTTTGTTCTCCCTTTGTTTTTATGGTTTTAATGTGTCTTTTTAATCCTTAATCCTGATAATGGATTTTAGGTATTTATTAATTCCTTTAGCTTTGTTGTATACCGCCCGAGGTCGCTTCTTTGATGAAATGGGCGGCCACATCAATGGGAGTAAATATATAAATAAAATATTGCATGAACTGGACCGAAGAACTTCTTTACTTGTGAACTTTAAGGGCAAGGGTGACAGCTCAGTGAACAGGACGTGTTTTCCTTGTGGGATATCTCAGGTCAAAACAAGCCATGCAAGAGGCTCTGAATCATAGCTGGAAACGGCATTGGCACCTGAGTTTGTCCAGGCATATCATTGGCCAAAAGTAAAAATGCTTTGGTTTAATGACTTTTTTTCCCCGGGCTTTCAAAGTCCTCTCTTCTTTTTTTTTTTATTTTTATTTTTTTATTTATTATTAAATGTATAGACTGCCCTTCTCCCGAAGGACTCAGGGCGGTGTACAGCCAAAGTAAAAAACATGAATTCAAACATTAAAAACAATTTAAAAAGAAATATATAAATTTGGTCCCAAAGTTAAAAAACAATAGCAAAACATATTAAAAACATTTAAAAAGCATTAAGCCAGCCCGGCTTGCTGAAAAAGGAAGGTCTTCAGGGCACGGCGGAAGGCACCGAGGTCTTGAATTCTTCGTATCTCTGGGGGCAGTTGATTCCAGAGAGCAGGTGCCCCCACAGACAAGGCCCTCCCCCTGGGGGACACCAGTCTACATTGCTTGGCCGATGGCACCCTGAGGAGACCCTCTCTGTGGCAGCGCACCCGTCGGTGGGAGGTCATTGGTGGCAGCAGACGGTCTCGAAGGTATCCAGGTCCTATGCCATGGAGCGCTTTAAAGGTGATGACCAACACCTTGAAGCGCACCCGAAAGACCACGGGGAGCCAGTGCAGCTCACGCAGGAGGGTGTTATGTGGGAGCGCCATGCAGGTCCCGCCACTACCTGCGCGGCCGCATTCTGGACCAGCTGAAGTCTCTGCGTGCTCTTCAAGGGGAGCCCCACGTAGAGAGCATTGCCATAGTCCAGGCGAGAGGTGACGAGGGCATGAGTGACTGTGCACAAGGAATCCCGATCTAGGAAAGGCCACAACTGGCGGATCAGGCGAACCTGATAAAAAGTCCCCCTGGCAACAGCCGTCAGATGTTTCTCCAAGGACAGCTGCGTATCCAGGAGGACCCCCAAGTTGCGTGCCTTCTCCATGGGGGCCAATGACTCGCCTACAATAGTCAGTGATGGAGTCAACTGACTATATCGGGATGCCGGGAGCCACAGCCACTCAGTCTTGGAAGGGTTGAGCCTGAGCCTGTTCCTCCCCATCCAGATCCGCACAGCCTCCAGGCACTGGGACATCACTTCAAGGGCATCGTTGGGGTGGCCTTGAAGTTCCCTCCAATACAGTTTCTAGTTCCAGTCAGTAAATTGAAAATATAAGGTGGTTATCGGAGATGAATCCTCCTGCAACTGTTCTTCATGTGTTTTAGTCTCCAAGCTCTTTAATCATCTTAGTTGCTCTTCTCTGCACTTTTTCCAAAGTCTCAACATGCTGGCTAGGGAATTCTGGGAGTTGAAGTTCACAGGTCTTCCAAGTTGCCAACACTTCTGCTATAGAGAGAGAATAGGTAGAATTTCCCCACCTGCCTTTGCAAACCTGTTGCCTCAGATTCTTCCATCTTCTCTCCAGTCCCTTCCAGATATGCAGCACATCCAAGAAGACAACCTGTCCTCTCCACCCTTGGGACCTCCGAATTACCTTCAGGTGTCCAAAGATTCTGCCAGCACCAGTAGCAAGAATTCCTCCTGCGACACCGATGACTTTGTCCTGGTTCCACACAACATCTCTTCCGACCAGTCGTGTAAGATTCCTGCTTTATGAATAACCAGCTGTTTTCCACAATTCTCAGTTTTCTCTTTGCTGACGCTTTAACTGACTTCCACTGAGGAGTGTGGCAGGGTTAGGTTGTGTGTTATGTAGCAGGTTTGATTCGTATTGCAGGAGCCAATCTGGGTCGGTCACCGGGACCGGAGGTTTTGTCTTCCGAGCTTTCGGACTTCTGGAGCCCATTTTCAAGAGAAATTCTCTCTAGCAGTGTGTGTGCTTTGCGCTGTTCTGTGTGTGGTATTTACATGATGCCTGCTATGTGTGGCTTTTTAGATGCTGATTGGGGTGTTGATGGCTGGTTAGTAACCTGTTTCCTCCAAAATAAGCCCCAGGATGATTTTTCCAGGATGCTCGTAAGATAAGCCCTACCCCCAAAATAAGCCCCAGTTAAGATCATCAACTAGATGGGTGCATTTCAGGGGTGAAATGCTCCCGGTTCAGACCGGATCGCCCGATCTGATAGCGATGGAGGTGGGTGGTTCGGAGAACCGGTAGCAAAAATCCCTCTCTTCCCCCCACCCCACCCTGCTCAGCTGAGCCGCACAATAATCAGAGGCTTTTTTTTTTACTTTTAAAACCATTTTTTCTATAACCTCTTCGGCCAAAAAATGCTTTTAAAAGTAAAAAAGAAAAAAAAAAGCCTTTGATGATCGTGCGGCTCAGCTGGGATCGTCAGAGCCTTTTAAAAGAAAAAAAGCCTTTTTTTTCTTTTAAATGCCTCTGACGATCCAAGCTGAGTTGCCTGATCAGCAGAGGCTTTTTAAAAAACCTCTGCCGATCAGGCAACTCAGCTGGGATGGTCAGAGCCTTTTGAAAGCATTTTTTTACAACCTCTTCGCCGAAGAGGTTGTAGAAAAAATGGTTTTAAAAGTTTTTTAAATATTGGCCACACCCACCCAGTCACATTACCACCACCAAGCCACGCCCACAGAACCGGTAGTAACAAATTTTAGATTTCACCACTGGTGCATTTAGTACCGTATTTCCTCGAAAATAAGACCTAACTAGAAAATAAAACCTACCATGGTTTTTCCAGGATGCGCATAAGATAAACCCTACCCCAAAAATAAGCCCCAGTTAAGATCGTCAGCCAGATGGATGGATTTAGTACCTGTATTTCCCCGAAAATAAGACCATATTGGAAAATAAGCCCTAATGCGTCTTTTGGAGCAAAAATTAATATAAGACCTGATCTGATTTTTGGGGAAACACGGTAAGTCATTGGCTGTTGTTTCCTTGTGCTGCCAAACCCTCGTCTCCAAAGCACCTGATAAGCTGCACTCCTGTTTGACTGACAAGAAGTCTGTTTCCCAGACTTCAATCATTCCCCTGTTGTCGGGGTTCCAAGTAACACCCCCAACGAAAGAAGACTCCGAGGCTAGGCATTCCTCAAAGTTCCATTTTATTAGAGATGTCATATTGGCACAGCTGGGAAAACCCAAATCTGAAAGCTTCCAGGTTTTCCCCACCCAAAAGAAAGTTCAAGTCCCTACCCAGCACCCACATGTCCATCACATGGTCCAAGCAATGCACCATCCAAAACTGAAGATACCTCCCAGTCCCCTCAAGGCCAGTGCAAGGTGTCAAGTTTCGTGGTCGTCCCGTATAAAATGCATTTCAAACAAAATCTTTGAGGAAAAATCTCCTTTTTATTCAGCACGACATCCTAACCTGAGTCCAAAGGAAGCCAACACTGGCATCCAGCCCCAAGACCCTCCCTTTCTGTTCCCCACTCCCCTGCACTCATTGGCCATCTTCAAAGTCATTCTACCCCTAATCTACTCCAACTCAAAGGAATTTCCCCCCTCCCATCTCATCTCCTCGGAAACATTATCTCCAGGGAAAAGAAGTAGGTGAAAAGTCATCCGTCCCTTTCCAGACGCCTTCGCTTCTCCTTCTTATGTCAGCACTAGAGTAAATGCAGGTTGAAGTGCTGACACAGGGCACCGTGGCCTTGACTCTCTGAGAAAAGAATGTTATTTTGACTACATATCACCCATGCTCTATACAATCCCCCCCTCCCAGTTTCCCACAGTAGAAAAAAAACCCGTAAAAGATGGCTTCCAGGCCTGACACCAGTAAAGGATTTGAGAAGTTTTAATACCCAAGCTTTTATCTTTTTTTCTTTTTCTTTTTTTTTTCATTTATCAGGGCACCTGTGTTTGCACAGTTATCTCCCGTTCAATGGAATGAAAAACATGTTTTGTTTCTCTATGGGAGAGAAGTGCCAGTTCAGAGGAATACATTCCTCTTTGAGTTCCTCGCCTTCTTAACCCTTTCCTTTTCTGAACTCTCGGTAGAGAAGGAGACCTTCAAAGAATCAACATTTTTATAAAAACCAGAGCAGGAGGTGTGTATAGAATTGCAGTTGGGAAGAATGTTTAGGATCAAATCTAGGTGTGGCCTTAATTGCTTTATTGCGGACAGTGGAAAAAAGAAAATAGCTTCATTTGTTCGACAGCAGGGGTGTCCAACTCGTTTTCATTGAGGGCCGCATCAGGGTTGGGTTTTACCTTGGAGGGCGTGGTCAGCTCGATGTCAGTCATCTCGGGGGCACCTGTAATGACCAAGAGCTAATGCAGGATTTCCCTGAGACTCTCCCTCACTCTCATTTATAATCATCCTTCCTTTTCTTCATTTTCCTTCCCTCTTCATTCTCCATTCTTCTTCCTTCCCCTCTTTCCATCTTTTTCCTTCCTTGTTCTCTTTTCATCTTCCCTTTTTTTTTTTTTCTTTCTTTCCTCTTTCCTCTTTCCCTTTCTCCTTTCCTGTCCCTTGCATGCTCAAATTTTTTTTTTATTATTTATTTATTTTTATATGCCGCCCTTCTCTGGAGACTCAGGGCGGCTTACAATGCGTTAAGCAATAGCCTTCATACTTTTGTATATTTAAACAAAGTCAGCTTATTGCCCCCACAAACCGGGTCCTCATTTTACCCACCTTAGAAAGGATGGAAGGCTGAGTCGACCTTGAGCTTGGTGAGAATTGAACTCGCAGTAATTGCAGGCAGCTGGATGTTAATTGCTGCCTTAGTAGGAGGCATTAGCCTCCTACGCCACTCAGGCTCCTATGCAAAAGGGGAAACATTTCTCCTTTTTTTAGTTTGATGTATGTATGTATGTATGTATGTATGTATTGATTGATTGATTGATTGATTGGTTCAATTTATATGCCGCCCTTCTCCGGAGACTCAGGGCGGCTTACAATACGTTAAGTGAATCACTGCAGTTGTTAAATTAGTCACACGGTTGTTAAGTGAATCTGGATTCTCCCTTGTCTTTGCTTTGTCAAAAACAGATCACATGACCCCAGAACACCATAATGTCATTGATTGATTGATTGATTGATTGATTGATTGATTGGATTTATATGCCGCCCTTCTCCGGAGACTCAAGGTGGCTTACAATGCGTTAAGCAACAGCCTTCATACTTTTGTATATACCTGCTTAGTAGGGCTTTCGGCCACCCCCTAAGCGGTGTTCTTTTTTATACAAAGTCAGCTTATTGCCCCCACAATCCGGGTCCTCATTTTACCTACCTCGCAAGGATGGAAGGCTGAGTCAACCTTGAGCCTGGGGAGATTTGAACTTGCAGTAATTGCAGGCAGCTGGTGTTACTTAGCAGCACTTTAGTCTGCTGCGCCACCAAGGCTCTTATTGCCAGCAAAAACGGAGCCTTGGGGGGGGCTGACACCCCCACACCCCCGAGTTCTATTTTAGCTGGCAGAGGCACCCCGGGCCAGTCCTTTGCTGTTTCCAGGGCGGCTCTGTGGACCAGATCTAAGCACCCCCGTGAGCCGGATCCGGCCCGCAGGCCTTGAGTTTGACACCCCTGTTCTACAGGTAGTTCCCACTTAATGACCCCAATTAAGAGGGTCAACTCATCACTGAGCAGCAGGGTTGTTAAACGAATTCTCACGTGACCAGCCCATTTAGCAAAGGCAATCCCAGTTGATATGGTGGGTGCTCTCTGAGCTTGGTTGTTTTCTTGCCAGACGTTTCATGACCCAACTAGGTAACATCATCAGTGCTAGAAGGCAGTGGGGTTTGCTCTTATTTATCATAGCTTGCTTGCCCTGACAGTGTTAAGCGGGAGTTTTTCTTTGTAGTTCCTCAATTAGGCTGGGATGGATGGATGGATGGATGGATGGATGGATGGATGTCCTTGGTGCTCTCTCAGTTTAGTGGTTTCCTTGCAGACATTTCCCGGCTCAATTAGGTAACGTCATCAGCGTTAGAAGGTGGTGGGCTTTGTGGAGTGGAGGAGGAAGAGAAAGAGAAGGACTATGGAGTCCTTCGTGCTCTCTAAATTGGGTTGTTTCTTTTTGTCAGATGTTTCATGACCCAGTTAGGTAACATCAGTGCTAGAAGGAAAGGGGGATTATGAGCGGAGGAGGAGAAGAAGAAGGAGAGGAGGGGGAGGAAGACTATGGAGTCCTTGGTGCTTTCTGAGTCGGATTGTTTTTTTTGTCTTTTGTTTTATCAGATGTTTCATGGCCCAGTTAGGTAACATCATCAGTGCCGGAAGGAAGGGGGTGTTACGGAATGGAGGAGGGGGCGGGAAGAAGAGGAGGAAAGGAAGGAGGAGTGAGACTGTGGGGTCCTTGATGCTGTCTGAGCTGGGTAGTTTTCTTGCAGACGTTTTTGTGACCCAACTAGGTAACATCCTCAGTGTTAGAGGTGACTTTGGTTTGCTTTCTATTTATATACTAATGCAGGGGTCTCCAACCTTGGCAACTTTAAGCCTGGTGGACTTCAACTCCCAGAATTCCCCAGCCAGCAAAGAATTCTGGGAATTGAAGTCCGCCAGGTTTAAAGTTGCCAAGGATGGAGACCCCTGTACTAATGCCTTGCCCTGTCAGCGTTGGGTTTATTCTTAATAGTTCCTTGAATAGACTGTCATTTTCTGTTAGCTTGTTTATCCGAAATTCTGAATTGATAGTTCCTTGATTGGGGTATCACAAATGGACAAGCCACTTGTTTACAGTAAGTGGCCAAAATTATAGAAACCTTTTGGGAAAAGTTGTATTTTTGAGGTTTGATAATAAACACCACTTTTTTTGAGGCTAATAAACACCACTTTTTTTTTTTTGGAGATTCAAGATAATCCTATTCCACTGCTGGAATGGCCAGGGAATAGCCCAGACCTTCACCCAATGGAAAATCTATGGAGCCGACTAAAGAAACTGGTTAGTCAGAAGCGACCCAGCCATAAAACCCGCTTAATAGAAGCCATCATTCCATCTTGGTTTCACATGGGAACAGCTGCAGAACTCAAAGACTCGGTTCCCTCCATGGGAAGACGTTGTAAGGCCGTCATTCATGCTGAAGGTTACCCAATGAAGGATTAACTGACATGGGGATCATTTTTGTATATCTTGTTTTTTTCTACGTGTTTCACTTTTTTCTTTATGCTGTAACTGCTATTCTAATAGCAATTCCTTCCTAAAAGTTATTGCATTACATTCTTGATTCAATTATCTTTCCATTGATACATAATTTTATGGTACTACTCCCAAAAAAAAAGTGGTGTTACTAGCTAGTTTTAGAAAATACACTTTCCCCAAAAGGTTTCCACAATTTTGGCTGTTGTTTGATCCGTCTCTTTTCCCTGCAGACGATCTCCCCTTGGCAACCGTGGGCCGGAGAGCCTCGAGCGAGTTCCTGATGTGCGGAGGGTAAGTAAAGCCGGTTTCACTCCCTGGCTGTAACACCAGTGCTGGAGGGGGGTCATGGCAGGGTCCTTTTTTTGGGGTGAGGGTGGCATTTTTTGCATGACTGCTACCACAGAGATAACCGAAGCCTCAAATAAGCCTTCTGAATTGCTTCCCTTCTATTCCATCAAGGGTGGGATTGAAAAATTTTAGCAACTGGTTCTCTGCCCAGTTGCTGGGTGAGTGTGGCCATGGTGGCATGGCCTAGTCAGCTTCCTGCACCACGGTGGTGGCGGGGGGCATTTTCTTCCTCCCCAGCTCCGGAGGCTTTCCTTGAGCCTCCAGGAGGGCGAAAAGGGGCTCCGGAGGCCGGAAACGGGCCCATTTTCACCCCCCCAGACGTTGGGACACAGAGCAACGGGTCATAAAAGTATAAACCAGCTGCTGAGCATCCGAATTTTGATGACATGGATCACGGGGAATGCTGCGAAGGTCGCAACTGTGCAAAATGGTCCTAAAGGGCCTTGGTAGTACAGTGGTCTAAAGCACCCTGTTATTAAGACTAGCTGCCTGCAATTACTGCAGGTTTGACTCTCCCCAGGCTCAAGGTTGACTCAGCCTTCCATCCTTTCTAAGGTAGGTAAATTGAGGACCCAGTTGTGAGGGCAATAAGATGACTTTGTATAAAATATAAATATAAAATATAAAATATTTATATAAAATATAAAAATTTAATAAATAAATAAATAATTTATTTATTATAAATAATAATAAATAAATAAATAATTTATTTATTTAATTTATTAAATTTAAAAATTTAATAAATAAATAAATAAATATACAAAAAAGGATGAAGGCTATTGCTTAACGCATTGTAAGCCGCCCTGAGTCTCCGGAGAAGGGCGGCATATAAATCAATTTTTTTAAAAAAAAAAAAAAAAGTTGCATTTTTTTTCCAGTGCCGCTGTAACTTTAAATGGTTGCTAAATGAGTGTCAGTCTGTTTTATTTAAATAAAAACAAGTTTTATTTCGTTGGGGGTGTTTTTGGGTAACCCCGACAACGCGATGTAAGTCGAGGACTACCCGTGTTTAACCTTGTCTTCTGAAAATCTCAGCGTACGCCCTACACACACACACACACACACACACACACACACACACACACACACACACACAAAATCCCAGAATTCTCTCCTCTAATGAAAGTCACTAGGCTGGAAGTGACTTCCCTGTCTCTTGCACTCCCAAGTGTGTGTGCGATCTGGAAGGCGTTCGAAGCCAATGAGCTGAACTGAGATTTTTTGGGAAGGGAGGGAGACAGAAACAGGCCAAATTCTTAGCCCGTCCATCTTCCGGAGGCTGCCACCTTCGCTTGGCATTTGCAGCCCCTAGGCGCCGAAAGCAAGCAGGTGTGTGCCCTCCCTCTGCCCAGGTGCTTTCCCCCTCCCCCCCCCCCGCTTTGTTTTGACTATCCAGGGATAAGTTGCATCATGTGTTTTTCCGTCTCTCTCCCCCCCCTCCTTTTCCCCAAGTCTCCTGACTTTATGAGCCTTGAATAAACAAACTCCGCCGTCCTAACTTCTGAACTTCCTGTTCTCTCTTCCCTGATGGGTTTTCCTAGAAAGGGAGATTTTGTTTTGAAAAGCTTTTAAAGGGGGGGGGGTGGGAGTGGAGAAGCGGGACTCGGCGCCTGCCCGTCCTGTCTCAAAACCACCAGAAAGAATAGAAGGAGACAATCTCTCTCTCTTTTTTCTTTTTAATGTTTATATTGCGACCTCTTTTTTTTATTATTATTATTATTCTTGGCACAAAAAATATGGGACATGCTGTTTAGAGAAATTAGAGCACTATTGAATGTAAATTGGGATACGCTGGCAAGAATTGCATTATTTATTTATTTATTTATTTATTTATTTATTTATTTATTTATTTATTTATTGGTTCGATTTATATGCCGCCCTTCTCCAGAGACTCAGGGCGGCTTACAATGCGTTAAGCAATAGCCTTCATACTTTTTGTATATACCTGCTTAGTAGGGCTTTCGACCCCCCCCCCCAGCGGTGTTCTTTTTTTTTTTTTAATTTATAAACTTTATTAAAACAGATATAAAACACATATGACAAAAACATAAAAATACATTATAAATAATCAATCATTTGAAGCATTTGTTTCATAACGGTCTTTCAAGTAATACAGTTATACTTATTCCCTTAAATCTTCACTTAATAGTTTCTTATTGCCTTTTTTCCCCTCTCCTCTCGTCTGCTCTCTAAGCGGTGTTCTTTTTTAAACAAAGTCAGCTTATTGGCCCCACAATCCGGGTCCTCATTTTACCTACTTCGGAAGGATGGAAGGCTGAGTCAACCTTGAGCCTGGTGAGATTCGAACTCGCAGTAATTGCAGGCAGCTGGTGCTAGTTAACAGCACTTTAGTCTGCTGCGCCACCAAGGCTATTTTATTGTTGCTGGTGGAACACAACGGGATATAAATGAAACAACAACCAAAAAAAGAAATGATCGTACATTTGATAATGGCAGCTAGATTAGTGATGGATAAATACTGGGAACGAAGTTGGGATATTCAAAGAAATGAGTGGTATAATAAAATTTGGAAGATGTCAACAAACGATAAATTAACAACAGAAATTAAATTTTAAAAAAAGGGATGATCAAAGCAAACAATTATAATGAAATATGAATCATGAAATAATGAAAACTCGGACCACACGTCTTCTGAATAGTTTTTATCCCAGAGCTATAATTGCACTCAACAATGAACTAAAGGGCCACCATCAGTGAGCTGTTGGACAGCATTACTTGGTCTGTTGTGTGGATGTTTGGGTGGTTTAGGGGTGGGGAATTGTGGTGGGTGGGAGTGTTTTTGGGGATTGTTATGTGTGTTGGACCTGGTCTTTGGGTGTTAAGTGAATTTCGTTGTATGGGTATACTGTGTATACACATACAATGACAATAAAGTTATTATTTTATTTTATTTATTTTATTTTATTTTATGAAATTTATATGCCGCCCTATCTCCGAGGACTCAGGGCGGCTCACAACGGCAAAATGCATAGTTCCCTATCAAAAATGACATAAAATTAAAATCCAATTTAAAACATTTTAAAATTCAATTAAAAAATTAAAAATTCAATTATTATTATATGGGGGCATTTTATAAAATCAGTGTTGGTGGAAGGCAAAGGGAATAAACCTACTCAAGAATATATGCTGTTTCGGAAAGGATAAAGGCACATTTCAGAATAGATTGTATATTTTTTAGCTGTTATAGAAGAAGAAATATAAGGGGGGTGGGGGAAATGGTCTCCTGGGGTGGGAGTGCACTGTATTATTTGAATTTTTTTTTCTTTTTTGTATTTAGACGTGTATGTATATGTTTGCATTGTATGCATTACTTGTATTAAAAATAATTTTTTTTAAAAAAAAATTATTATTATTATTATTATTATTATTATTATTATTATTATTATTATTATTATTATTATTATTTAGTCTTTAGTGAGATTCACAGCCTTTGAGGCCGGTTAATAGCTCAGCAGCTCGAGTCCTAACCAAGGACCTAGGAACTGTTAAGGTATTATTATTAGTAATAATATTAGGTATTATTATTATTATTATTATTATTATTATTATTATTATTATTATTAGGAGCTTGAGTGGCATAGGAGGCTAATGTCTCATACTAAGGTAGCATTTATAATAAATATTATTATAATATAATAAATAAAATAAATTTAACATCCAGCTGCCTGCAATTACTGCAAGTTCAATTCTCACCAGGCTCAAGGTCGACTCAGCCTTCCATCCTTTCTAAGGTGGGTAAAATGAGGACCCAGTTTGTGGGGGCAATAAACTGACTTTGTATAAAAAATATACAAAAGGCTATTGCTTAACGCATTGTAAACCGCCCTGAGTCTTCGGAGAAGGGCGGCATATAAAAATTAAAAAAAAAATAAAAAATTATTATTATTATTATTATTATTATTATTATTATTATTATTATTATTATTATTATTATTATTATTATTATTATTACATGACCAAATTTTCCAGCCAGCCCTCAATTGTGAGCATTCCCTCTTCTTGTGAATGAGCAGCAGGCACCTCTCTGGTCTCTTTCGTGCTGGCGTCTGAGCCATCAGGCGCACAGCCGTGAAAGTCTCTCCCCCCCTCCCCCGCATGGAGAAGAGGATTTCGTGGCGCTCCTCACGGTCCAGAGGTTGGCCTGCCTCTCTTCATTGCAGCTTTCCTTGTCCTCCATCTACAGGCAGTGCCAGCCTTCCGTCTCCCCCCGGAGCGAAACGGTGCCCATCCCAGTCCCTACTCAGCTACGGAACTACCAGCTCATAGAGCAGAACCTGACATCGGCCACCAGTCCCGGTTCAAACCCGCACGGGTCACCGAGGTAAGACCTCCCTACTCCCGCGATCTCCTCTCCGCTCATCACTCTGGTACAGGCAGTCCTTGATTTACGACCCACCCTTGAGCCCCAAATTGCCGTTGCCAAGCAGGTGTTCAGTTGTTCGGTGAGTTTGGCCTCATTTTATGCCTTCCCCGCAGGTTCTTGCTCCCCTCCTGGACTTCGTTGTTAAGTGAATCACTGCAGCGCTTAAGTGACTCGCACGGTTGTTAAGTGGATCTGGCTTCCCTGTTGACTTTGCTCATCGGAAGGTCGCAAAAGGGGATCACGTCACACACACACACACACACACACACACACACACACACACACACACACGGACCATCATAAATACATGCCAGTTGCCAAGCATCCAAATTTTGGTCACGTGACCATGGGGATACTGCAACGGCCATAAGTGTGAAAAATGGTCATGTATCATTATTTTCAGCGCCCTTGTAACTTCGAACGGTCACTATAAACTAAACTGTTGTAACTTGAGGATTACCTGCATTCGGCTGGCTTCCCCAGCAAAGATCAGATAACAGCTAATCCTCGACTTAACAACCACAACTGAGCCCGAAATTCATGTGGTTAAGCCAGACGTTTGTTAAGTGAGTTTTGCCCCCTTTTACGATATTTCTTGCCACTGTTGTTAAGTGAGTCCCTACAGTTATTAAATTAGTAGAACAGTCGTTAAGTGAATAGGGCTTCCCCCTTGGCTTTGCTTGTCAAAAGGTCGTAAAAGGGGATCACGTGACCCCGCGTCATAACTGTGAGTCAGTTGCCAAGCGTCTGAATTTTGATCACGTGACCATAGGGAGGCTGCTGCAAAGGTCGTAAGTGTTGAAAAACGGTCGTAAGTCGCTTTTCTCAGTGCCGTCGTAACTTTGAACAGTCACTAAACGAACTGTTTTAAATGGAAGACTACCTGTACAGTCTATAACTGCTTGTTTAGCGACAGTTCAGAATTACAATGTGATTTCCAACCGGTCCTCACACTTGCAACCATTGAGCATCTACATAGTCATGTGATCAGAATTCGAGAACTTGGCAACCAGCCGGTATTTACGACAACCGCAGCATCCTGGGGTCAGGTGATCCCCCTACGCAACCTTCCCAGCAGTCAGAGTCAGTGGGGCAAGCCGGAGTTACCTAGCAACCGTACGATTCACTTAACGACTGCAGGGGTTTGCTTAACACCCCAGGGCAAAAAAAAAAAAAAGATGAAATTGGGTGTGAGTCACTTAGCAAACAACTTGCGTAGCAACAGAAATTCTCATTCCAAATGTGGCCTTAAGGAGAGGACTGGCTGTACTGCCTCACCAGTGGTAGACACAGAAGTTGTGTTTTTTTTTTTTAAATTTCTAAGTAGAATTTTCCTAGAATGGAATGGATGGCCTTTATCAGAACTTTGCCTTTTTGCACTGAACTGTGATTATAGGAGGAGATAGAGAGAGGGGGGGGATGGAGATAGATAGATAGATAGGTAGGTAGGTAGGTAGGTAGGTAGGTAGGTAGGTAGGTCGATACATACATAGATACATAGTGTTAGGGTGTGTGTAAAAAGTATTTGTTGCTTGTGCAACGAGCAGAGCAGAAACACACAGGGAAGGAGATAAACGTCCAGGTCGTGTGAGAAAAATACTTTATAGATAACAGTCTCGGTGTAAGAAAACAGTCCAAGGTCATAAACAGTAATATCAGTCCAGTAAGTATCTTCCCTTACCAAAGCAAACAGACTTTAGTAACTCTTGGTATACAGTACCATATAACAGACGTAATAAGCAACAGGATACAATCAGGTATCAATCCGGAAGAAGCAGGAAGAACCAGGAAGAAGGAACGCTTCTCTGTGCTGCTTATTTATGCACTGTAGCCTAATTACAGGGTTCAGCAAACCCTGATTACATGGCTCAGTTGTTTCTTAAAGAAACAGATATATTGCCTGACCAACAAGTTAGAAGTAAGCTGCAAGCTGAACCTAACACATAGATACATAGATAAAGATAGGTATAGACAGATAGGTATAAAGATGGATGAATAGATAGATAGATAGATAGATAGATAGATGATAGATAGATAGATAGATAGATAGATAGATAGATAGATAGATAGATAGATAGATAGATACAGATAGGTATAGACAGATAGGTATAAAGATGGATGAATAGATAGATAGATAGATAGATAGATAGATAGATAGATAGATAGATAGATAGATAGATAGATAGATAGAGATAGGTATAGATAGGTATAGACAGATAGGTATAAAGGTAGATGGATGGATAGATGATAGATAGATAGATAGATAGATAGATAGATAGATAAAGATAGGTATAGACAGATAGGTATAAAGATGGATGGATGGATGGATGGATGGATAGATAGATAGATAGATAGATAGATAGATAGATAGATAGATAGATAGATAGATAGATAGATAGATAGATAAAGATAGGTATAGACAGATAGGTATAAAGATGGATGGATGGATGGATGGATGGATGGATGGATGGATGGATAGATAGATAGATAGATAGATAGATAGATAGATAGATAGATAGATAGATAGATAAAGATAAGTATAGGTATAAAGGTGGGTGGATGGATGGATAGGCAGACAGACAGACACCGTGTTTCCCCGAACATAATACCCTTTCTTATATTTTTTTTGAACCCCGAAATAAGCCTTATTTTCAGGGAGGTCTTATTATTTTGGGGCACATAGAGCAAGATGGGGCTCCTCTTGCCGTCTTACCTGATTTCCAGCTCTGCATTTAAATATTTTCAGGGAGGGCTTATTTTAGCGCATGCGCTCAAAAGCCCGATTGGGCTTATTATCAGGGGATGTCTTATTTTCGGGGAAACAGGATAGAGAGATAGAGATAGGTAGATAGGTAAATAGATAGATGATAGAGATATAGAAAGAGACAAGAGATAGATATAGAAGGTAGATATAAGGTATAAGGATGGATGGATGGATGGATGGATGGATAGATAGATAGATAGATAGATAGATAGATAGATAGATAGATAGATAGATGATAGATAGATAGATAGATAGATAGATAGATAGAGATATAGAAAGAGATAAGAGATAGATATAGAAGGTAGATATAAGGTATAAGGATGGATGGATGGATGGATAGATAGATAGATAGATAGATAGATAGATAGATAGATAGATAGATAGATGATAGATAGATAGATAGATAGATAGATAGATAGATAGATAGATAGATAGAGATAAGAGATAGATATAGAAGGTAGATATAAGGTATAAGGATGGATGGATGGATGGATGGATGGATGGATGGATAGATAGATAGAGATATAGAAAGAGATAAGAGATAGATATAGAAGGTAGATATAAGGTATAAGGATGGATGGAGAGAGAGGGAGGGGGAGAGAGATTGGCCCAAAGTCACCCAGCTGGCTTTCATGGCTAAGGCGGGACTAAAACTCACCATCGCCTGGTGATTGGTCCATAGTCATCCAATCGGCTTTCATGGCAAAGGCAGAATTAGAATTCACCTTCTCCTAGCAATTGGTGCACAGTAACCCACTGGCTTTATATGCCTAAGGCGGGATTAGAACTCATAGTCGCCTGGTGATTGGCCCAAAGTTACACAGCGGGCTTCCATCATAGCTAAGACAGGACTTGAACTCAAGCTCACCTGCTTCCTAGCCTTGTGCCTTAACCATTAGACCAAACTCTGTGTGTGTATATATGTACAGTAGTGGCCAAAATTGTGGAAACCTTTTGGGAAAAGTGTATTTTCTAAAACTAGCTAATAACACCACTTTTCTTTTTTTTTTTTTCTTTTTTTGCAGTAGTACCACAAAATTATACATCAATGGAAAGATAATTTAATCCAGAACGTAATGCAATAACTTTTAAGAAGGATTTGCTCTTAGAATAGCAGTTACAGTACAAAGAAGAAAAGTGAAAGACGTAGAAAAAAGGAGATATGCAAAAATGATCCCCATGTCAGTTAATCCTTCGTTGGGTAACTTTTAGCATGAATGACGGCCTTACAACATCTTCCCATGGAGTGAATCAAGTCTTTGAGTTCTGCAGCTGTTATGTGAAACCAAGATTGAATGATGGCTTCTATTAACTGGGTTTTATTGCTGGGTCGCTTCTGACTAGCAAGTTTCTTTAGTCGGCTCCCTAGATTTTCAATTGGGTTAAGTAAGGTCTGGGCTATTCCCAGGCTATTCCAGCAGTGGAATAAAATTATCTTGAAACTCAAAAAAAAAAAAAGTGGTGTTATTAGCCATCAAACCTCAAAAATACACTTTTCCCAAGAGGTTTCCACAATTTTGAAGGAAATGGTCCTAAAATCAAACATTAAACATTTCAATATTACCCTCCTGTCGGGATGTTGCCAAATGGGCAGTCATTTCAATAAATAAAAATTTTCACTACGTTATCTGCTGGGTGTCTTCACTAGTCTTCTAGTTCAGGGGTGGACAACTTGTGGACTTCAACTCCCAGAATTCCTGAGCCAGCCCTGTTAGCTCAGGAATTCTGGGAATTGAAGTCCACAAGTCATAAAAAGGGCCATAGTTGCCCACTTCTGTTCTAGGTTTCTTTTTATCAGACTTTGTTTCTCTTCTCTTCTTTCAGATCTGGGGCGGTGCGACGGTCAAACACCAGCCCTTTGGGCTTCCTGAAGACCGGCTCCAGCTCCCCAGTGCCGGCTGACACTGTCCAGACTGTGGGGCGCAGACTGTCCACGGGCTCTTCGAGGCCGTACTCCCCTTCGCCACTAGGTGAGACCCAACACAGCACAAAATCCATCATTTAAAACCCCAGGCGACCTCCATTGTGGCCCTAAGGTAGTCCTTACGGCCACAATGGATCCCAAAATGTCCGTTTGCTAAGTGAGTTTTGTCCCATTTGTATAATCTTTCTTGACACAGTTGTTAAGCGAATCGCTGCAGTGGTTAAGTGAGTCACACGGTTGTTAAGCGAATCTGGCTTCCCCATTGGCTCTGCTTGTCAGAAGGGGTGGGCTTCAAAAATTTTAACAAAGGGTTCTCTGCCTGGTTGCTGGGTGGGCGTGGCCTAGTCAGCCTCCTGCACCACGGGGGGGGGGGCGTTTTTGCCCTCCCCGGACTCCGGAGGCTTTCCTTGAGCCTCCGGGAGGGCAAAAACAGCCTCCGGAGGCCCTCTAGAACTTCCAAAACTTCCAATTTTTCACCCTCCCGAGCCTCCGTGCGCGCCCTGCATTTAACCTGCATCCAAAACGGGCCAGGGACCAGGGGTGAAATGCTCCCGGTTCAGACCGGATTGCCCGATCCGGTAGCGATGGCGGGTGGTTCGGACAATCGGTAGCAAAAATGCCTGCGCGCGCCCCCCTCCCGTGCCCAGCTGAGCCGAGTGATCATCAGAGACTTCTTTTTTTTTTTTTTTCTTTTAAAAGCATTTTTTCTTCAGCTGAAAAAATGCTTTTAAAAGTTAAAAAAAAAAGGCCTCTGATGATCGGGCAGCTCAGCTGGGATCGTCAGAGGCTTTTAAAAGCATTTTTTTCTGCAACCTCTTCAGCCAAAGAGGTTATAGGGGAAAAAAAATGCCTTTAAAAGCCTCTGGCGATCCCAGCTGACTTGCCTGATCGTCAGAGGCTTCTAAAAGCATTTTTTTTTTCCTATAAGCTCTTAAGGTTGTAGAAAAAATGCTTTTAAAAGTAGAAATTAAAAAAAAAGTTGACCACGCCTACCCAGTCACATTACCCCCACCAAGCCACACCCACAGAACCGGTAGTAACAATTTTTACATTTTGTAAATTGTCAGCAGGGCTGTCAATATAATAATTTTAAATTGGGGTATTTTAATTTTTGGAGTTTTAAATCGGCCAAATCTATTTAATTATTTTAATTTTTAATTATTGTTGTGTCTTGTGTTTTTAAATTGGCTGTACACCGCCCTGAGTCCTTCGGGAGAAGGGCGGTATAGAAATAAAATTATTATTATTATTATTATTATTATTATTATTATTATTATTATTATTATTATTATTATTACATTTTCACCACTGGCCAGGACACTGAAACCGTCATAAATATGAACCGATTGCCAAGAGTCTTGACTTTTTGATCCCCTGATCGTGGGGCTGATGCGAAGGTCGTAAGTGTGAAAAATGGTCCTAAGTCACGTATTTTTTTCAGTGCTTCTGTAACTTTGAACGGTCACTAAATGGAACTGTTGTAAATCGAGGACTAGCTGCATAGTGTTTACAGTAGGTAATTATGCTGTAATCCTCCAGCTGGGCTATGACCGGGGAGATGCTGGTTCAAAGCTTTTTTCTTTTTTTTTTTTTTTTTACAAACTCGTAAGGTGATTTTGGATCAGTTTTTCTTTCCGATTTTAGTACAGGTAGTCCTCGACTTACAACAGTTGCTTCCGTGAATGTTCGAAGTTAAAACAGCGCTAAATGACCATTTTTCACACTTAGGACCATTGTTAGCATCCCATGGTCACGAGATTTACATTCGGAGCCTGGGCAACTGACTCATACTTTATGACGGTTGCAGTGTCCCAGCCTCACCTTTGCGACCTTCTGACAAGCAAAGTCAAGAGGCGAGCATGATTCACTTAACAACCATGTTACTAACTTAGCAGCTGCAATGTTTCACTTACGTTTCACCAAACTCAACCGGTTTGGCTCTGCAACCCAACAAGACAGACAGAGACTTCAGAGGATCATTAGAACTGCAGAAAAAACCATGGCTACCAACCTGCTTTCCATTGAGGACCTACATACTGCACGAGTCAAAAAGAGGGCTGGGAAAATATCTACAGACCAGTGGTGGGTTCGGCCCGGTTCTCCCGAACCGGTAGCGGTGATGATATGATGTCACCAAACTGGTTCTGCCCCCCACGCGCACCCCTCACCCCCCCCCCCACATTATTCTTACCTTTATTTGGCCCCACCCCCAATCTATTGCTGCCTCCTGAGTCCCAGCTGATGGCTAGAGGGGAAAAAACTGTTTAAACTCTTGCCGCGGGGCTTCAAAGGGCCTGATCTGTCCCCGTCTACACACACACACAAACACAGCCAGCCGAGGGTTAAGAAAGCACTTGGCACGCACACAGGTCGTTATCTCAAACTTGGCAACAATATAAGCACCGTCTGCCAAGAGCTTTACTGCAACAGATAACATAAAATTACATACGCATTGCAAATAGTCCAGCAAAACAATATCCCTTCAGCAGCTTCAGACGTTGTTCAAGTGACTAGCCAGAGTTTGTTTTTGTTCGTCACGGAGTTTTACCAGCCACCACCCTCTCTTATATAGTCTCTGGGGTGTGGTCCAGTGACTCAGTTCTAATCCCTAGCACGCCTCCTTAACTGCTGCAACCGTTTATCACGCCTTCGTTGGCATGCATCCAGGAATGACGGCTCTCCTTCCTCGCCCTCATCAGAGACACCTGGCTCCTGGCTAATCTCCTCTCCCTCGGCCGGCACCTGAGACAGTGCCAGAGGGGAGGGGCCTGGAGAGGGAGGCCTGGCTGACTCGTCTTCCTCATGTTCGGAGCCTTCTTCCTCCGATGAGATAGGCTCAGAGGGCGGGGCCACAACAGGGTCGCCCTACAGCTGATCAGTGTTAAAAGAAAACAAATGAGTAGACCAGTGCCTGCAAAAAATAAATGGGTAGACCAGTACAGCTCTGCAAGCAGTTAAAAGCCTGGTAGACCAGTACCTCTGCTAAATCCTAAAGAATTGTCACATGACCATCAAGGCACGCCCACAAAATAAGCCACGCCCACAGAACTGGTAGTAAAAAAATTTAGAACCCACCCCTGCTACAGACCCCTCGCATCCTGGACATCAACTGTTTCAGCTCCTTCCCTCAAAACGACGCTATAGAGCACTGCACACCAGAACAACTAGACACAAGGACAGGTTTTTCCCGAACGCCATCACTCTGCTAAACAAATAATTCCCTCAACACTGTCAAACTATTTACCAAGTCTGCACTACTATTAATCTTCTCATCGCTCCTATCACCCATCGCTTCCCACTTATGAGTGCATGACAGTAACTTTGTTGCTGGTATCCTTACGATTTATATTTAATTTTTTTTTAATTTTCTTTTATATGCCACCCTTCTCTGGAGACTCAGGGTGGCTTACAAGGCGTTAAGCAATAGCCTTCCTACTTTTGTATATTTATACAAAGTCAGCTTATTGCCCCCACAAACCGGGTCCTCAATTTACCCACCTTAGAAAGGATGGAAGGCTGAGTCGACCTTGAGCCTGGTGAGAATTGAACTCGCAGTAATTGCAGGCAGCTGGATGTTAAATGCTGCCTTAGTAGGAGGCATTAGCCTCCTACGCCACTCAGGCTCCTATATTGATATTGATTGTTTCCTAGTATGGTTTGATTGCTTATTTGTACCCTATGAGCAGTGGTGAAATCCAAATATTTTGACTACCGGTTCTGTGGGCGTGGCTTGGAGGGCATGGTGTGGCGTGGCAGGAGAAGGATACTGCTCATACTCTCATTATCTCTCGGCTGGATTACTGCAATGCCCTCTACATGGGGCTGCCCTTGGGGTGCACCCGGAAGCTCCAACTGGTCCAGAATGCGGCCGCGCGGGTTGTTACGGGAGCTTCCCATTACTCCCATGTTACATCTCTCTTGCGCGAGCTGCACTGGTTGCCGGTGGTCCTCCGGATCCGCTTCAAGGTGCTGGTACTCACCTATGAAGCCCTTCATGGCATGAGCCTGGGGTATTTGCAGGATCACCTCCTACCAGCCTCCCACCGTCCAGTGCGCTCACATAGGGCTGCCCTCCTCCAGGTCCCCTCGGCCAGACAGTGTCGGCTGGCGGTCCCCAGGATGAGGGCGTTCTCTGTGGCCACACCGACCCTCTGGAATGGGTTGCCCACCGAGCTCCGGACGGCCCCCGACCTCCGCCCCTTCCACGCCGACCTAAAGACATGGCTCTTTCAGCAACTTTCCTGATCTGCCGTGGATTTTAATTTGGGGATTTTAAATTGGTTTTTAATATTATTTAATCTTTATCTATTGTTGGGTTGTTTTATTGTTGTGAGCCGCCCCAAGTCCTACGGGAGAAGGGCGGCATATAAATCTGACAAACAAACAAACAAACAAACAAACAAACAAATAAATAAATAAATAAATAAATAAATAAATAAATAAATAAATAAAATCCCCATTCCCTCCCCATTCCTGGGGGAAGGATATTGCAAAATCCCCATTCCCACCCCACTCTGGGACCAGCCAGTGGTGGTATTTGCCAGTTCTCCAAACTGCTCAGAATTTCCGCTACCGGTTCTCCAGAACCTGCTGGATTTCACCCCTGCCTTTGAGTATCATTAAGTGTTGTACCTTATGATTCTTGACGAATGTATCTTGTCTTTTTATGTACACTGAGATGTTATGCACCAAAGACAAATTCCTTGTGTGTCCAATCACACTTGGCCAATAAAAGAATTCTATCTTAACAATCTAATCTATCTATATCTATCTGTCTGTCTGTCTGTCATAAAATGGGACAAAACTCACTTAACAAATGTCACACTTAACATCAGAAATGTTGGGCTCAATTGTGGTTGTAATTCAAGGACTACCTGAGGTTGCATTCGTGGGGGGAAAAAAAACCCTCAGCAATTTCACTATTTCTTTTCCCCACCAGTTGGTACCATACCTGAGCAACTTGGGCATTGCTGTTGCGGGCAGCTGCAAGGGCACGAAATAAGGGGCCGAAGCTCTTCAGGTGAGCACTTTCTCTTTGTTGTCCCGTTTCTCCCCCCCCCCAATCCGAGTTTTAAGGGACAGCTTTTTGGCTGTGAAGGTACGAAGCATCGAAGAGTCCCTCTGCCCAGAGTTTTGAAGCCTTCCCACCCAAGCACGTTCAGGAGGCTGGTGGAGATAATTCGACTGCTTAAGAGACAGAGGGCGAGGAATTGTTAGATGAGAGGCCAGTTCAGTTCTGGATCTTCAAACGTCTGGGTGCTCCATTTTGTAAAAGGGGGGAGGGATGGAGAACGTCTCCAAGGCTTTCAGCATCCAAGCCATGGTACGTCCACCAGTGTTATGTAAGAAAGAGAGGGAGAGAGATGATAGGAGATACAGAGGAAAGAGAGAGAGAGAGAGAGAGAAAGATGAGAAATGATGGGTGGGTGGATGGATGGATGGATAGAGGGGTGGATGGATGGGAAAAGATGATGGATAGATAGATGAGAGAAAAGGAAGGATGGATGGATGGACAGATGAGAAGAAGATGGATGGATGGATGACAAGATGATGGCTGGGCAGATGGATAAATAGACGGGTGGGTGGATGGATGGAGAGGGGTGGGTGGGTGAGAAAAGATGATGGATAGATAGTTTAGTTTAGTTTAGTTTATTTGATTTGTATACCGCCCTACTCCGGAAGGACTCAGGGCGGTGAACAGCCAAGCTATAAAATACATAAATACACAAAATTTAAAAACCAGATAAAATCAAATTAAATCATTTTGGCCCAGACAGATTAAAACACCCCAATAATTTAAAAACAGATTAAAATTTACATATTAAAAGAGGGAGAAGATTTAGGCCAGGCCCGCCTGATGGAATAAAAAGGTCTTCACAGCACGGCGGAAGGTGCGCAGATCCGGGATCCTCCGTATCTCCGGGGGGAGCTCATTCCAGACAGTAGGTGCCCCCACAGAGAAGGCTCTCCCCCTAGGGGTCGCCAGCCGACACTGTTTGGCTGACGGCACCCGGAGGAGTCCCTCTCTATGAGAGCGTACTGGCTGGTGGGAGGCTATTGGTGGTAGTAGGCGGACCCGTAGATAACCAGGTCCTAAGCCATGGAGCGCTCTAAAGGTGGTAACCAAAACCTTGAAGCGCACCCGGAAGACCACCGGGAGCCAGTGCAGCTCGCGCAGGAGAGGTGTCACATGGGAGCGCCATGATGAGAGAAAAGGATGGATGGATGGATGGATGGATGGATGGATGGATGGATGGATGACAGAAAATGGGTGGATGGATGGATGGGTGACAAGATGATGGATGGGCAAATGGATGGATGGAGGAGAGGGGTGGGTGGGAAAAGATGATGGATAGATAGATGAGAGAAAAGGAAGGATGGATGGACAGATGAGAAGAAGATGGATGGATGGATGACAAGATGATGGCTGGGCAGATGGATAAATAGACGGGTGGATGGATGGAGAGGAGTGGGTGGATGGGAAAAGATGATGAATAGATAGATGAGAGAAAAGGAAGGATGTATGGATGAGAGAAGGTGGGTGGGTGGGTGGATGGATGGATGGATGGATGGATGACAGAAGATGATGGATTGGCAAATGGATGGACGGAGGAGAGGGGTAGGTGGGAAAAGATGATGGATAGATAGATGAGAGAAAAGGAAGAACAGATGGATGGATGAGAGAAGATGGGTGGGTGGATGGATGGGTGGATAGATGACAGAAGATGGGTGGATGGATGGATGGTGGGTGGGAAAAGATGGATGGATAGATGAGAGAAAAGGAAGGATGGATGGATAGATGGACATGAGAAGATGATGGATGGATGGATGAGAGAAGATGGATGGATGCATGGATGACAAGATGGATTGACAGATGGATAGATAGACAGGTTGATGGATGATGGATGGACAGAGAGAGATAATGGATAGACGGACAGAGACAGACAGAGAAGATAGATAGATAAGATGAGGGAGACCTATCTACCTATAGCTAGGTGGAGACTGAATGACTGACAGCTTGTTGCTAGGTAACTAAAACCCTACTAAAACAGGGCTTCTCTAGGCATCCAATCTCCGTCTCTGTACGACTGAAGTGCCTAGAGGCATTTGAGAGAGAGAGAGAGAGAGAGAGAGAGATCAGTAAATGTTGGAATGGGGGTGATGGAGATTTCTTTCCTTGCCTGAACTTGTCTTTCTGGGCCGCACATGTGCTCGGATGCTTTCTGTGAGCATGGCCCGCTTAGAAGGACTTTGCGAGGACAAGCCGCTGCCGTCACCCCAGTTGACTTGTGCAGTAACATCCTGTTGATGGGAAAGACTCTGCGAGGGCTTTGTTGTCCTCCCTTTGTAGCTCATGAAAGGATTTCTTTGAGCCACTTGGGTGACCTGGGATGACCAGAGCATTCTTCCTCCCTTGGTCCTCCTCCCCCCTCGCATCAGTGGCGGTTAATTTTTCTCATCATATTCATTATGCCTTTCTTGAGCGGGTGGCTTAAAAAAGAATGGGATTGGTACGACCAGTGGATGGGAATGACTCTCTTGTCCATGATCCCCAGCCGGTATGGTAATTAAAAGATAATTAAGGAACTGGAGGCTAAAACATATGAAGAACGGTTGCAGGAACTGGGTCTGTCTAGTTTAATGAAGAGAAGGACTAGGAGAGACATGATAGCAGTCTTCCAATATCTCAGGGGCTGCCCCAAAGAAGAGGGAGTCAAGCTATTCTCCAAAGCCCCTGAAGGCAGGACAAGAAGCAACGGATGGAAACTAATCAAGGAGAGAAGCAACTTAGAACTAAGGAGGAATTTCCTGACAGTTAGAACAATTCATCAGTGGAACAACTTGCCTGCAGATGTTGTGAATGCTCCAACACTGGAAGTTTTTAAGAAGAGGTTGGATAACCATTTGTCTGAAGTGGTGTAGGGTTTCCTGCCTAAACAGGGGGTTGGAGTAGAAGACCTCCAAGGTCCCTTCTAACTCTGTTATTCTATTCTATTCTATTCTATTCTATTCTATTCTATTCTATTCTATTCTATTCTATTCTACTCTACTCTACTCTACTCTACTCTACTCTACTCTACTCTACTCTACTCTACTCTACTCTACTCTATTCTTATTCATAATTCTATTCTATTCTAGATATTTCTATTCTGTTCTATTATTTCTATTCTATTCTTGATATTTCTATACTATTCTATTCTTATTGATATTTTTATTCTATTCTATCAAACTTGTTGAAATTATTCTTGCATGCAGAGAAGAGCAACAAAGACGATTAGGGGACTGGAGGCGAAAACATAGGAAGAACAGTTGCTGGAATTGGATATGTCTAGTTTAATGAAAAGAAGGACCAGGGGAGACAGGATAGCAGTCTTCCAATATCTCAGGGGCTGCCCCAAAGAAGAGGGAGTCAAGCTATTCTCCAAAGCAGTTGAAGGCAGGACAAGAAGCAATGGATGGGAAATAATCAAGGAGAGAAGCAACCTAGAACTAAGGAGAAATTCCCAGACAGTGAGAACAATTAATCAGTGGAACAGCTTGCCTCCAGAAGTTGTGAATGCTCCATCACTGGAGGTTTTTAAGAAGAGATTGGATAACCATTTGTCTGGAATGATATAGGGCAGTGATGGTTAATCTTTCCGGCGCCGAGTACCAAAACTGGAGTATGTGTGTGCCAGAACCCGGAAGAGAGCAGCTGACCAGTGCACATGCGCGCCAGACCAGCTATCCACCGTGCATGTACACCACGGAACCCAGAAGAGCAGCTGGCGATGGCAAGCGTGTCCACAGAGAGGGCTCTGGATGCCACCTCTGGCCCCTGTGCCATAGGTTCGCCATCCTGGATATAGGGCAGTGATGGCTAACCTTTTTACCGTCGTGTGCCAAAAGTGGGGAGAAGCAGGGGGGGGTCATGCAAGTGCATGACACACACACACACCCCCGGCAATGGCCCGTTTTGGGCCTTCAAGGTGGGTGGACTTCAGCTCCCAGAATTCCCCAGCCAGCATGCTTTCAGATGGGTGTATTCCGACTCCCAGAATTCTCACTGACCAGGATCTGATCCGACTAGATCAGAGGTTCCCAACTCTGGGAACTTGAAGATACATGGACCAACTCCCAGAGCATCCCTCAGCCAGCATGCTTCAAAATGGGTGTACATCAGTTGTCAGGGTGGCTGGGGGATTCTGGGAGTTGAAGTCCACCCCTCTTAAAGAATGCTGGCTGGGGAATTCTGGGAGCTGAAGTCCGCACTTCAGTGCGATAGCTGGGGAATTCTGGAAGTGAAAGACGACCCATGTTAAAGCATTCTGGGAGTTGAAGTTCACTCTTTTTAAAGCATGGTGGCTGGGGAATTCTGGGAGTTTATTTATTGGTTCGATTTATATGCCGCCCTTTTCCAGAGACTCAGGGCGGCTTACAATGCGTTAAGCAATAGCCTTCATACTTTTGCATATACCTGCTTAGTAGGGCTTCCCCCCCCCCAAAGCAGTGTTCTTTTTTATACAAAGTCAGCTTATTGCCCCCACAAACGGGGTCCTCATTTTACCTACCTTCGAAAGGATGGAAGGCTGAGTCAACCTTGAGCTTGGTCAGATTTGAATTTGCAGTAATTGCAGACAGCTGGTGCGATCTTAACAGTGCTTTAGTCTGCTGCACAGACTAAAGGGGAGGGGAGTTGAAGTCCACCCCTCTTAAAGCTTGGTGGCTGGGGAATTCTGGGAGTGGAAGTCTGCCTTTCTTAAAGCAGATTAGCTAAGTATTCTGGGTCTTAGTCCACCCATCTTGAAGCTCGCGAATTTTGGGAGTGAAAGCCCCCCCCCCCATCTAACAGTTGCCAAGGTTGAAAAAATGCTTGATGCAAGTCTGTTATTGACCAGATGCCCTGAATCCCACAATATTTTTTTTTTTTAATTTGATTTAAATGCCGCCCTTCTCCGGAGACTCAGGGCGGCTTACAATGCGTTAAGCAATAGCCTTCATCCTTTTGTATATATTTTATACAAAGTCAGCTTATTGCCCCCACAAACTGGGTCCTCATTTTACCTACCTTAGAAAGGATGGAAGGCTGAGTCAACCTTGAGCCTGGCGAGATTCGAACCTGCAGTAATTTCAGGCAGCTGTGTTAATAACAGGGTGCTTTAAACCACTGTACTACCAAGGCTCCTATTAATTATAATTATAATATTAATGTTCCTCCCTGCCAGGTTCCTCGGCAACGCAGTCCCAGTCTCCACAGTCCCTCCTGTTGACAGGAGCTCGACTGCAAAACACGCCCACCCTGACGGACATTTACCAGAACAAGCAGAAACTTCGGAAGCAACATTCAGATCCCATCTGCCCATCCTACACAGCCTGCAGCTATGGCCATTCGCCCCAGCCCACCCGGCCGGTCAGTCTGGGGACATCGCCTACCAAACACATGGGGTCATCTCCGCGGAGCTCGGACTGGCCCTTCAAAACTCCCCTGCCAACCATCATTGGCTCCCCCACAAAGGTGAGTGTCGGAAGCTGCTATGCAGAGAAGCGGTTCGGTTTCGTGGTGAAGGCGCCACTAGGGGAACTGTGAATTCTAGTCCATCCTTAGCTGTGAAAGCTGGCTGGGTGACTTTGGGCCAATCACCGAGTGATGGTGAGTTCTAGTCCTGCTTTAGGCACGAAAGCCAGCTGGGTGACTTAGGGCCAGTCATTAGGCGACTGTGAGTTCTAGTCCTGCCTTAGAGTAGAAGTCAGCAAAGTTGACTTTGAGCCAATCACCAGGAGACTCTGAATTCTAGTCCCGCCTTAACTTTGAAAGCTGGCTGGGTGACTTTGGGCCAATCACCAGGTGACAGTGAGTTCTAGTCCTGCTTTAAGCACAAAAGCTAGCTAGGTGACTTTGGGCCAATCGCTGTGAGTTCTAGTCCCACCTTTGACATGAAAGCCAGCTGGGTGACTTTGGGCCAATCACCAGGAGACAATGAGTTCTAGTCCCGCCTTTGACATGGAAGCTGATTGGGGTGACTTTAGGCCAATCACCAGGAGACTGTGAATTCTAATCCTGCCTTAGAGTGGAAAATCAGCAAGGTAACTGAGCCAATCAGCAGGGGAAGGTGAGTTCTAGTCCCACTTTAGGCATGCAAGCCGGCTGGGTGACTTTGGGCCAAGCAGCAGGAGACAAGTCCCTTTAGGGGGAGGGGTGTCTGTCGTAACTTTGAATGGTCACTAAGCAGCCGGTTGTAAGTGGAGGACTGCCTGTATTCTCCTCAAGGCCTTGAGATTGGGAGACGCTTGATGTTGAGATAGCCGTTTTCTCAAAGGTGGAATTCACAGTCTCCTGGTGATTGGCCCAAAATTGCCCAGCCAGCTCTCGTGCCTAAGGCAGGACTAGAACTCACCGTCTCCTGGTGATTGGCCCAAAGTCGCCCAATTGGCTTTTGTGACCAAGGCAGTACAAAAACTCGCCGTCCCCTGGATTCTACTTGTGAGACTAGTCCAGGGGTCTCCAACCTTGGCAAATTTAAGACTTGTGGACTTCAACTCCCAGCAAAGCTGGCTGAGGAATTCTGGGAGTTGAAGTCCACAAGCCTTAAAGTTGCCAAGGTTGGAGACCCCTGGACTAGACTGCAGCTGCAATGCCTAAAGACCAAGCAGGAAGCCAAGCACCAAGATCCCTTGAGGAGGAGAGTGGGGGTGGAGGGGATATAGATAAGAAGGAACCAAGTCGTTAAGGCAACAAAGGAAGGAAAGTCACCTGACCCAGACAAAAGGATTTAAGCCTGAGCACATGGGAAGCCCCTCCCCAAATCCCATCAACGCCTCCCAGACTATTGGAATCCAGCCAGTCTTGAGAAGCAACAAAGGAAGGATTTGGGGGGAACCAAAGAGATCCTGAAGCTCACCCACTCTTTGAGTGGTCCTTTGGATCCAGACTTGGCAGCTTCTGTCCCTCCAGCTAGTGCCCGGCAGCCTCATTGAGAAGGATGTTGGTAAGTATGGATGAGTGTGTGTGTGTGTGTGTGTAGGTGAGACAGAGAGCTAATGAAATGGAATAACAGAGTTGGAAAGGGTCCTTGAAGGTCTTCTAGCCCAACCCCCTGGTTACAGGCGACCTTGTACCATTTCAGACTTGTGGCTGTCCAGTCTCTTTTTAAAAAACCTCCAGTGATGGAGACAAATTGTTCCACTGGTTAATTGTTCTGTCAGGAAATTTCTCCTTAGTTCCAGGTTGCTTCTCTCCTTGGTTAGTTTCCATCCGTTGCTTCTTCTCCTGCCTTCAGGTGCTTTGGAGAATAGCTTGACTCCCTCTTCTTTGGGGCAGCCCCTGAGATATTGGAACACTGCTATCATGTCTCCCCTAGTCCTTCTTTTCATTAAACTGGACATACCCAGTTCCTGCAACCTTTATCTGTTTTAGCCTCCAGTCCCTTAAAACCTCTTAGTTGCTCTTCTCTGCACTCTTTCTAGAGTCTTAACATCTTTTTTACATCGTGGCGACCAAAACTGGATGCTGTATTCCACGTGTGGCCTTACCGCGGCCTTATAAAGTGGTCTTAACACTTACTTACTTACTTACTTACTTACTTACTTACTTACTTACTTACTTATTTATTTATTATATTTCTATACCGCCTTCTCCCAGAGGACTCAAGGTGGTGTACAGTCAAGAAAAATATAGATACACAAACATCATAAAATTGCTAATTAAAATTATTATTATAACATAGTTTGGCCCAATTAAATAGAACCTAAAATTAGATAACATTTTAAAAACATTCACATGTTCATATGTTTATTTTCATTCATTTTTCATTTTATTAGATTAGTTTAGCCCCGCTTGTTGGAACATCAGGGTTTTGAGGGCATGGCGGAAAGCACGGAGATCAGGGATTTCGTATCTCAGGGGGCAGTTCATTCCAAAGGGTCACTTGATCTTGATTCCATCCCTCTGTTTATGCAGCCTAGAACTGTGTTGGCTTTTTTGGCAGCTGCTGCACACGGCTGGCTCATCTTTAAGTGATGGTCCACTAGGACTCCAAGATCCATTTGTCTTGGAACTGCCATTGGTCAGAAATGCTGTAGGGCAGTGGTCCCCAACCCCCGGTCCGCGGACCGGTGCCGGGCCATGGAGTACCTGGCACCGGGCCGCGCAGCGGCCGGGGGACATGAACGCTGCAGCGCAAAGGCTCCTGGGCCGTGCGCAAAAGCTCCTGGGCCGTGCGCAAAAGCTCCAGGGAAGAGAGCCCCGCGCAGGTACGCACGTGTGGCCCAAAGCCCCCACCCCTGCGCGCGCTCAGCGGGCCACGGTAAAATTATCAAAGGCTGATTGGTCCGCGGCGATAAAAAGGTTGGGGACCACTGCTGTAGGGTCTCCTGCTTGAGCCCCGGGGGGGGGGGTGTTGGACTAGATGACCTATAAAGTCCCTTCCAACTCTGTTAATCTGTAATCCCTCTCACAGTTACCACCATTAAGATGTACATTGTAATCAGCAAAGTTTTTGCTGTTGTTTTAAATTCGCTGGATCTCTTGTTTGTTATAAAGAACTGGGTGTTCCACATTGCAGGAAGTTAGCCCCCACCCCTTTCCTAGAAGAATGAAATATTTTGGGAAATATTAAAAAGGCAGAAATATTATGTTTCCCTGGTTGAGAAATGGAGAAACATGTTTTAAAGACAAAGCAACTCCCACCTTCCTGCCTCCCCCCCCCCCTTTGTTAATGGGCCAGAGGCAGAAACTCAATCTTTGACAATAGGACCCATCTGCAACACAATAGCAACAGAAACTCACCCCATGGCACCTGGGAAGATTACATCAGCCAGCAAGGCTAGCTAAGACCCCCATCCCCTGGGAGTCTGACAACCAATCAGGATACTCTTTCGGGCCCCCAGGAAATTCAGAGCCAGAGAGAGCATAAAACCTGGGGACTTGGCCCTTTTCTGTTCAGAAACTCAAACCATGTGATCCTGTCCACCATTAAACCATCTTTCCAAGCAGTCTCCATGTTTCCAGTGTCTTTTTCCCCACTTGGAGTTGAACCCAGAAAGATATTTCTTCCTACACATGGTGTTCTTTGGGAAGTGATTGAGTGTGACTGTTGACCATAGCAGTGAGTGTGTGAATGAGTGACCATAAGCCAAACTTGGGACCACATGAGATGTGGGCCAGCACCTTCAACAACAAGCAACCGATGTCGGGTGATAGCTAAATAATAATCAGCTCTTCTTTTCAAGAGCTTTAAAAGGCCTGAATCCAGTCCATGTAACTACAGATATTCCTCAATTTAACAACAGTTCATTTAGTGACCGGTCAAAGTTACAACCAGGGGTGAAATGCTCCCGGTTCGGACCGGATCGCCCGATCCGGTAGCGATGGAGGCGGGTGGTTCGGAGAACCGGTAGCAAAAATCCCTGCCCCACCCCCATTGCCCAGCTGAGCCGTGCAATCATCAGAGGCTTTTATTTTATTTTAAAAAACATTTTTTCTACAACCTCTTCGGCTGAAAAAATGCTTTTAAAAGTAAAAAAAAAAAAGCCTTTTCCGATCAGGCAACTCAGCTGGGATCGTCAGAGGCTTTTAAAAGCATTTTTTACAACCTCTTCAGCCGAAGAGGTTGTAGAAAAAATGGTTTTAAAAGTAAAAAAAAAAAAGTTGGCCACACCCACTCAGTCATATTAACCCCCACACACACCAAGCCATGGTCACAGAACCGGTAGTAACAAATTCTACATTTCACCACTGGTTTCAACGGTGCTGAGAAAAATGACTTAACAACCGTTTTTCACATAACCTTTTCAGCATCTTCATGGTCACGTGATCCAAATCTGGACACTTGGCAACTGGCTCGTATTTATGACGGTCCGGGGGTTATGTGATCTGTTAGAGTTTGCAGCAATCCAGCCAGCACACAAGTAAAGAATTCGGCAGGATTCGTGTATAAAAGAAACTTCTTTATATACAGTAATATAAATCATGATGCATGTGTACAATACCCATGCAGCAGAAGCCAGAACCAGAAGCAAAGAATCAAATATAATACAGAGGCTATATTGCAAGGACAAAGCAACTCATATATACAAAAAGTCAAGCTAAGCCACGCCCAGGCTCTGAGCCCTCCGGGTCACCAAACAGTCCCCATTGGCTTGACCTGTTACCATGTCTATTCTAATTCATGAACCCTTATACACCGACACGATCCCCTTTTGTGACCGTCTGGCAAGCAAAGTCCATGGGAAATCCAGATTCCCTTAACCACCCTGTGACGAGCTTAACAAATGCAACCCTTCACTTAACAACCATGGCAAGAAAAGTCGTAAAATGGAGCCAAAACTCGCTTTTAAAAAATGTATCGCTGTCAGCACTTCAACCTGCATTTACTCTAGTGCTGACATAAGAAGGAGAAGAGGGGGCAGCTGGCAAGAGGACGCTTGACTTCTCACCTGCTTATTTTCCCTGAAGATAATATCCCCTAGGAGATGAGATGGGAGGGGGAACATTCCTGGGAGCTGAAATAGTAGATATGGGGAGAGTGATTTGGAAGACGGCCAATGAGACGCAGAGAATTGGGGAACGGAAAGGGAAGGTTTGGGGGTCAGGAAGTCAGTGTTGGCTACGCCACGATCGGGGACAGATTGTCGTGCTTAATAAAATGAAAGATTTCGTCAAAGACTATTTGTTTGGAAATGCAATTTATTTTATTTGAGATGACATCGAAACCTGACACTCGCTCAGCCACGGGAATTTTGGGCTTGGTTGTGGTCGTACGTCGAGGACTATCTATAATTTAAAATTCAGGAAGGTTTTCTCTCTGTCTCTCTCTCTCTCCCCCCTCTCTCTCTCTTTTCCGATAGGCGACTGCTCCTTTCAAAATCCCCAAGACCCAGGCATCTTCAAATTTGGTGGGCCTCATCAGTCGGCAGGCGCCCTCGGACCTCTTGCTGCAGCCGAAGGACATGGGGGAGGCCAGAGAGCTCACACCCTTCCACGCCGCGCAGAGTAGTGACAAGCAGGCGAGAGATCAACACGGAAAGACGGCCTTTGGCAGGTACTGATCCCCGTCCTACATTCTACAGCAGGGGTGTCCAGGTGTGTCTTATGTCCTCAGGGTCACCTTAGTAGAGCCATCTTGGAACTGCCAAAAGGACTGTGGTGTAGAAGGCTCCACATCCACTTGCACCACTCAGGCGGCCCTGAGGACACAGACAATTTCCAAGTGGCCTCAACGACCCTCTAAAAAGGATGCAAATGGCCAGCTATCTGCAAGGAGTATAAATCCTTCCATTCCCATCCAGACAGAGCTAAAGAAGCTTCTTGGATGAGAAGCGAAACATCTTCAAAAAAAACCCCCAGAAAGTCCAGTTGCCTCTTGAAAAAAGCATCTTTGGGTCTGTCTAGGGTTTGTTTGTTTTTTTAATTTGATTTATATGCCGCCCTTCTCCGGAGACTCAGGGCGGCTTACAGTGCGTTAAGCAATAGCCTTCATACTTTTGTATATTTATACAAAGTCAGCTTATTGCCCCCACAAACCGGGTCCTCAATTTACCCACCTTAGAAAGGATGGAAGGCTGAGTCAACCTTGAGCCTGGGGAGATTCGAACTTGCAGTAATTGCAGGCAGCTGAATGTTAATAACAGGCTATTAGTCTGCTGCGCCACCAGGCTCTAACTAACTCTCTAGGTAAGTTAGGTTAGAAGAGTCAACAACAGCTTGATGCCACATGATCACTCAGTTATGTTTTAAGATTGCTGATAAACTCTCTTCCAACAAATACGTAATGAGGCTGCTCCCTCTTGTGTTGAGATCCTAACAAGAGTTCTTGGGTGTGTTTTGTTTTTTGATAAGTGGAAGTTATTATTTTTATAATTGCTGTAATCGTTACGCCCTATTTACGGTGGTCAGGCCTGGAAGCATTTAGCATCGATCGGAAGATATATATATATATATGCTGCCTTCCAGGCTCGTTCCAGCTGCCGTCCTTGCACGATCGTAAACCTTAAAAGCACTTAAAAGCAAAATAAAAGCCGTTTTCTGGAAGCGGAGAGTCCCGCACGAGGGACGGTAGACGCGCCTCGTTTCAAAGAACTCGCTCCCAAAAAATAAATAATTTCCCCATCTGGCAGCCTTCATTGCAGTGTGTAGCTCGGGCCAGAGATAGGCTGGGTGTTTTTCCTGGCAAGATTTTTCCCACGGTGCTTTTTTAAAATGTGTTTTGCATTTCTTTTATCACCGCGGACGGATTAGAAACAACCCCAAGCTTTGATTTTTGATTTTTGTTGGAAGAGAGATCCATCTGGTTTCAGTTCCAAGCTTAGGAGAAAGACACTGCAAACATGGAGGCGGATGAGAAAGAAAGGTTCAGTTTATTGATGAAGCAAAACCACCGAACCCCATGTGATTTTGGGACAGCTGACAAAATGGAGTTCGGGGTGGGAGAAGGTTTATACCTTCTTTGGGCTTTGTAATTGAGCTTCCTGTTCCTGTGCGAGAACATGTCCTTTAATATTTTATTGGCTGTTGTCGTATTGTTGTTGTCATATTGGCTGTTGTCGTATTCTTTTGGCCAGTGCCGCCATGAGGTGAGGGAGGTGTTGGGGCACATGGGGCAGCTCCACCACCACCACCCCGCCTCACGGTGGCACTGGGATGCCATGCGGCTTCCTGCCCTGCCACGAGCAAGCAGAAGTGGGACCCCCGTACATTGGGGGGGGAAATAAGACCCCCTCCGCCCCTAAAAAATAAGCCCTAGTGCTTATTTTGGGGCCCAAAAGAACGTAAGACCCAGTCTTATTTTCAGGGAAACATTAGTAGGGATTCTAGGCTGATCCCTCTTTTAATTCCACCTCCAGCTTCCGCCATTCCTTCTCCTACATTAGCCTGACTACAGGATTATCGGAGTCTTTCCCATCTGGAGAACCTCAAGGTTCCGGGAGATTTTTCTGAAAGGAGGAGAAATCACTAGATCACTTGACTCCAACCTTGGAAACTTTGAAGACTTGTGGACTTCCAGAATTCCCCAGCCAGGGGAATTCTGAGCATTGAAGTCCACAAATCTTTAAAGTTGCCATTTTTGCACTAGATTCAGCCGGTTCAGGCGAATCGGGTAATTAAATTGCTGGCTGGCCCCACTCCTTCCAGGAGTCCTCACAGGCCCCATTTTGGCTCCCAGGTAAGTGCGGGGAGGCCTCCTAGGCCCAAAACGAGGCGCGAGAGGGGGGTGCGGCGCAGCTCCCTCGCAGCCCGTTTTTGCTCCCAGGAGGCTGCATAGAGGCCTACTAGGCCCAAAACGGGGCGCGGGGGGGTGTGGCGCAGGTCCCCACCCACCCACGGCTCAATTTTGCTCCCAGGAGGCTGCATAGAGGCCTACTAGGCCCAAAACAAGGCGCAGGGGGTGTGGCGCAGCCCCCCCCAGCGCGGCTCATTTTTGCTCCCAGGAGGCTGTATAGAGGCCTAGGCCCAAAACAAAGCGCAGGGGGTGTGGCGCAGCCCCCCCTCTTCCCCACGGCTCATTTTTGTTCCCAGGGGGGTGCAGGAGGTAGAGTGCTGCCTGTCACACCCCCTGGCCACACCCATCACAGCCACCCAGCCGGTCATTAGGGCAGAGAACCGGTTGTTAAATTATTTGAATCCCACCACTTCATCTCCAATTCAGGACAGACACACACACAGCCTATCCTGACCATCTCCTTCATTCCTTTCGCAGGTCTGTAAGTACCAGCAAGCTGTCAGATCAACCAGCAAAGGGGGCCCTTAGCAGCCAGCTCTACCAGGGCAGCACTGACAGCCTTAATACCGAGCGGCCGATGGATACAGGTAAGGTGAAGGGATGTGGGCAGGTTGTTTTGACCTCTTCTGCATGCAATGGGGAAGAGAGAGGAAAACCATAAGATGCCTTACGTTGGGCACAATAAATCAAGAACCAGGCCAGTTCAAAGGACTATTTTGATTACATGTCAGTGCTCACTTGCAAGAATCTGAACTGCTAAACCGTCAAAAGAGCCTTGATAGTACAGTGGTCTAATGCACCCTGTTATTAACACAGCTGCCTGCAATTACTGCAGGTTCGAATCTCCCCAGGCTCAAGGTTGACTCAGCCTTCCATCCTTTCTAAGGTAGGTAAATTGAGGACCCAGTTTGTGGGGGCAATAAGCTGAGTTTGTATAAATATACAAAAGTATGAAGGCTATTGCTTAGCACATTGTAAGCCGCCCTGAGTCTCCGGAGAAGGGCGGCATATAAATCAAATTTTTAAAAAAACAACAAATTGGTAGATAAGAGTCAATGGAATTCAAGGTGGGCTGGAGTTAGATCTCCTATGGGTGCAAAGGGACTCGAGACTAATGACACACTTGATCCCTCCCTCGGTCTCAGCCTGGTCAACTCCTACACCTCCCCTATAAAAAGGGGAAACAAGGAACTGAATATGTGGGGTCCTTGGTGCTCTTTGAGCTTGGTGGTTTTCTTGCAGACATTTCGTAACCCAACTAGGTAACATCATCAGTGCTAGAAGCGAGTGAGTATCCTCACTGTTTACTCCAGTCAAGGAACCACAAACTCAGACAAATTGACAGTAAAAGGTAAAGATTCCCCTCGCACATATGTGCTAGTCGTTCCCGACTCTAGGGGGCGCTGCTCATCTCCGTTTCAAAGCCGAAGAGCCAGCGCTGTCCGAAGAAGACGTCTCCGTGGTCATGTGGCCGGCATGACTCAATGCCAAAGGCGCACGGAACGCTGTTCCCTTCCCACCAAAGGTGGTCCCTATTTTCCTACTTGCATTTTTTACGTGCTTTCGAACTGCTAGGTTGGCAGAAGCTGGGACAAGTGACGGGAGCTCACCCCGTTACGCGGCACTAGGGATTCGAACCGCTGAACTGCCGACCTTTCAATCGACAAGCTCAGCGTCTTCGCCACTGAGCCACCCCTAAGAAAACCTATATACAACTTGGCAAGCCAGTTGTATATAAAATAAAAGCAAGCCCAACTCTCTTCTAGCACTGATGACATTACATAGCTGGGTCATGAAATGTCTGTAAGAAAACAGCTAAGCTCAGGGAGCATCAAGAACCCCACTGTTCAGCCCTGGCCTACAAATACTCTCTCTTTTTTTTTAGTGTTTATAGGTATATATGGGCACTTGGAACCACTCAGGTTGAGGGTCCCAGCCATAATGTCTCTGGAGAGTCTCCGTCATCCAAGGTCATGGTTGTCTGAAAGATGCTTTTTCAAGAGGCAACTGGTTTGACAAACAAAAGTCCAGTTGCCTCTTTTGAAAAAACAACTTTGGGGTCACAGCCATAATGATACGTCTGGCTTTGAAAATTGTCCCTTCCTGTGTCAGCTTGCCTCATAATCCATTGTCAAGAGTATTTACAATGTGACTACTATTTTATTTTTTTTATTTTTTATTTTATTTCAAATTTATATACCGCACCTTCTCCCAAGGGACTCAGGGCGGTGTACAGCCAGATAAAAACATACAATATAAACCTTAAGAACAATTAAAAGAATATATATTAATTTGGCCCCAGTTTAAAATGACAAACCAATTAAAAATTTAAAAATATGTTAAGCCAGCCCGGCTTGATGAAAAAAGAAAGTTTTAAGGGCACGGCGGAAGGCACCGAGGTCTTGGATTCTCCTTATCTCAGGGGGCAGCTGGTTCCATAGGGTAGGTGCCCCCACAGAGAAGGCCCTCCCCCTGGGGGTCACCAGCCTAGATTGTTTGGCTGATGGCACCCCGAGGAGGCCCTCTCTGTGGGAGCGCACGGGTCGGTGGGAGGTTGTCGGTAGCAGCAGGCGGTCTCGAAGATTTTGAGACAACCCAGGAGCAAAATACAGGACACAGAGATTTTGTCATTACAAAAAGTGGTATAGAACAGAATAAAGAAGAACAGAACAGAACAGAACAGAACAGAACAGAACAGAATAGAATAGAATAGAATAGAATAGAATTCTTTATTATCCAAGTGTGATTGGACACACAAGGAATTTGACTTTGGTACACATGCTCTCGGAGTACGTAAAGAAAAGATAAACTGTTTACAGAGTCAGCATATTGCCCCCAACAATTTGGGTCCTCATTAAAGTATGCTGATTGGGGAATTCTGGAAGTTGAAGCCAGGGGTGAAATCTTAAAATTTGTTATTACCTGTTCTGTGGGTGTGGCTTGGTGGGGGGGGGGTAATGTGACTGGGTGGGCATGGCCCTCTTTTTCTTTTTCTTTTTTTTTTTACTTTTAAAAACATTTTTTCTACCACCTCTTGCAGAAAAAAAATGCTTTTAGAAGCCTCTGATGATCAGGCAACTCAGCTGGGATCGCCAGAGGCTTTTAAAGGCTTTTTTTTTTTCTACAACCTCTTTGGCCGAAAATGCTTTTAAAAGCCTCTGATGATCCCAGCTGAGCTGCGCGACCATCAGAGGCTTTTTTTAACTTTTAAAAGCATTTTTTTGGCTGAAGAGGTTGTAGAAAAAATGCTTTTAAAAGTTTAAAAAAACAGCCTCTGATGATCGCGCTGCTCAGCTGGGCATTTGGGGGGGGCCGCAGGGATTTTTGCTACCTGTTCTCCGAACCACCCACCGCCATCGCTACCGGATCAGGCGATCCGGTCCGAACCGGGAGCATTTCACCCCTGCTTGAGCCCCAATTTGCCGTTGCCAAGCAGGTGTTAAGTTTGGCCTCATTTTATGACTTCACCGCAGGTTCTTGCTCCCCCCTGGACTTCGTTGTTAAGTGAATCACTGCAGTGCTTAAAAGTGACTCATACGGTTGTTAAGTGGATCTGGCTTCCCTGTTGATTTTGCTCGTCAAAAAGGGATCACGTGATCCGGTCCGAATCGGGAGCATTTCACCCCTGGTTGAAGCCCACCCATTTTCAAACATTCCAGCTGGGAAATTCTGGGGAATCAAAGCCCACCTATTTTTTTAAAGCATGCAGGCTGGAGAATTCTGGGAGCTGGAACCCATTCCTCTTCAAAGCCTGCTGACTGGGGAATTCTGGGAGTTGAAGTCCACCCATCTTAAAGCTGCCAAGTTTGAGAAACACCGCCTTACATTCACTATTCCAGCTTCTTCTGAGATCTAATCCGGTAATCTTTCCTCCCCAGCTCCCCCGGGGGCCTGTGGCATCACCGGAGGACATCCGTCCATGCCAGTTGGAGCCAGTTCCAGGGCAGTGATGTTCACTGTAGGATCGCCTCCAAACAGTGCCACGCCTCCGACCTGCACCCACATGGTACTCAGAGCTCGGACGATGTCAGGTGAGGAAGTGACTCCTCCTTCAGGGTCAAAGGGCCTTGAGCAGATTCTGTCTGGAGAACAGCCAGGCAGGGATGTTTTCTGAGTTAGCCTTCTCAAAGAGAACTCCTGATCTCCAAGAAGACTCGAAGAAGGATGTCCATGGAGATTCTCAATCATCAGGTCATGGTTGTCCCCAAAGTGCTTTTCAAAAGGCAACTGGACTCTCTTGGGGTTGTTGTTTTTTTTTCCTTGAAAACCACACAGGAGAACACACCCATCAGGACAAAATTCAGAGGTCCATCTGCGTCTGAAAGACAAAGGTCTTTTGAAGACAGCGAAGTCCACACTCTAGGCCAGGGGTCTGCAATCTTAAACACTCAAAAGAGCCATTTGGACCCATTTCCCACAGAAAAGAAAACACCGGGAGCCACAAAACCCTTCCCGTGCCTGACTATTTCCTAAGCGGCCACAGAACTAGCATATGTAGTTGAATTAAAGATTCTGTTTTCTTCTGAAACTTTTCCTTTCTTGGATTTATCCATGGTTGGCCTACTGGAGGTCAAAAAGCTTAATAAATTGCGCGTTGGTGGGTGTCGCACATTGGCAATCGTGATGCATATTTTGAGCGACAGGGAGCCACAGCAGAGGGATGAAAGAGCCACCTGCGGCTCCAGAGCCGCAGGTTGCTGACCCCTGCTCCAGGCAGAAAGGAACAGTGGTCTTGAAAGAGGGATGAAAGAAATCAATCAGAATAGAGTTGGAAGGGACCTTGGAGATCTTCTAGTCCAACCCCCTGCTCAAGCAGGAGATCCTGTACCATTTCAGACAAATGGCCTTCTAATCTCTTCTTAAAAACCTTCAGTGGGTCATGGAGCACCCACAACTTCTGGTGGCAAGCTGTTCCACTGGTTAATTGTCCCCACTGTTAGGAAAATCTCTCCTTATTTCTAGGTTGATTCTCTCCTTGATTAGTTTTCATCCAGTTGTTTCTTGTCCTGCCTTCTGGTGCTTTGGAGAATAGGTTGACCCCTCTCCTCTTCTTTGTGGCAGCCCCTTAAATACCGGAAGACTGCTATCACGACCCCCCTAGTCCTTCTTTTCTCCAGACTAGACATACCCTGTTCCCGCAACTGTGTTCTTTTAGTCTCCAAGCCCTTTAATCATCTTAGTTGCTCTTCTCTGCACTTTTTCTTTTTTTGTAACGTGGTGAACAAAACTGGATTTCCAGGTGTGTTAAAATTCCATCTGTGTTAAAATGGAAGAGCCCTCTCAAGAGAGAGAGAGAGAGGGATATGACCAGGTGTAGGCTGCTGGGAGTTCGCAGAGGTTCGGGAGAACCTCTAGCTAAGATTCTGTGCAGTTCTGAGAACCCCAAAATCCCACTCTTGGCTCCCCGCCCCACCCCTCCCAGGAGTCTCCACGCGGCCCATTTTGGATGCAGGTAAGTGCAGGGCACGCACGGAGGCTCAGGGAGGGCAAAAAACTGGCCTACCAGAAGTTCAGGAAGGCCAGAAACAGGGCCTCTGGAGTCTGGGGAGGCCGTTTTCGTCCTCCTGGAGGCTCAAGGAAAGCCTCCGGAGCCTGGGGAGGGCAAAAATGCCCCTTCCCTCACCGTGGTGCAGGAGGCTGACTAGGCCACGCCCACCATGGCCACGCCCATCCAGCAACTGGGCAGAGAACCCCTTGCTAAAATTTTTGAAGCCCACCCCCGGATATGACGCCACCTATCATCCTGTTTAAAATATACTCCTTTCAGCAGTCCCAAGAAAGTTCCAAACCCACATCCATTCTGATACAGGTGACCCTGAGGGCACAGATAAACCCCCAAGTGGCCTCAATGACCCTCGGAGAGCTAACCACCAACCTTCAGAGTACTAACGACCACATGACTTGAAAAGAATACAAATCCTTCCCTTTCCCATCATTCAGTCAGCACTGAAGAAGCTTCTTGGACGCGAAGGGAAACATCTTCAAGGAAAAAAAACCCAGGAAACTCCAGTTGCCTTTTGGAAGAAGCACCTTTTGGGACTGGAGAAGAAGGGACTAGAGCCGTGATGGCGAACCAATGCGTGTTGGCACGCATAGCCATATCAGTGGGCACGCCAGCTCAGCTCTGGCACGCATGCGCATGCCGGCCAGCTGATTTTCGGGCCTTCTGGGCCCACCAGAAGTAGGGAAACAGGCTGTTTCCTGCCTCTGGAGGCAGGGGACACCAAAAAACATTATTTCCTGTCCAACCAGGTTGGGAAATGGGCCGTTTCAGGCCTCCGAGGGGGTGGGGAAGGCTGTTTTCGCCCTCCCCAGATGCATAGAGAAGATCTGGAGCCAGGTGAGAAGGAAAAATGGGCCTACCGGGACATTGCGTGCCAGGAGTGGGGGGGGGGGGAATCGGGGTTGTGCACGCATGCTCAGGGTGGGGCACATAGGATTATGGGTGTGGGCGCGCGCATGAACCCGACCCCCCCCCCCTTCCTGGCCCATGATGGCAAAAAGGTTAGCCATCATTGGACTAGAGAATTGGGTCGACGCAGAAAGAAGCCGCAAGAAGTGAAGGTCTAGGAGAATAAAACACACTTGGCAATTGATAATCTCTGCCTCCTTGGGCATCCCACATCCTTCAGGCTGTTTCACTAGCTCAGGAAGAGGTCCCAGGTGGCAGATTGCGGCCTTGATTGTGGGGTCCTTGGCGCTCTCTGAGCTGGGTTATTTGCTTGCCTATATTTTATTACCCAACTAGGTAACGGCATCAGTGTTAGAAGGGAGTGAAGTTTGTGGAGAAGTGGAAGGAGGAGGACTTGTGGGGGTCCTTGGTGCTCTCTGACCTTGGTTGCTTTTTTGCAGATGTTTCAAAACCCAACTAGGTAATATCATCAGTGCTAAAAGAGAGTGTGGTTTGTGGAGAAGGAGGGGGGCGAAGGACTTGGGAGTCCTTGGTGCTTGGCTTAAGCGACGCCTTGCGCACGGTCACTCACGCCCTTGTCACCTCCCGGCTGGACTACTGTAATGCTCTCTATATGGGGCTCCCCTTGAAGAGCACTCGGAGGCTCCAACTGGTCCAGAATGCGGCCGCGCGGGTGGTTATGGGTGCAACCCGTTGTGCCCACGTGACACCCCTCCTGTGCGAGCTGCACTGGCTCCCAGTGGTCTTCCGGGTGCGATTCAAGGTGTTGGTTACCACCTTTAAAGCGCTCCATGGCATTGGACCTTCGAGACCGTCTTCTGCCACCAGTAGCCTCCCACCGGCCAGTCCGCTCCCACAGAAAGGGTCTTCTCAGGGTGCCATCGGCCAAATTATGTCGGCTGGCGACACCCAGGGGGAGGGCCTTCTCTGTGGGAGCCCCTGCCCTGTGGAATGAACTGCCCTCGGAAATTCGTAAAATCTCCAACCTCCGTGTATTTCGCTGTGCCCTCAAAACCTTGTTATTCCGCCAGGCCGGGCTATCAATGTAAAGATTTTAATTGATTTTAAATTTGGGGGTTTTATAATTGAGCCAATTATTTAATAATTTTAATTATTTTTAAATTTTGTCTGTCTTTGTGCTTTTAATCAGGCTGTACACCGTCCTGAGTCCTTCGGGAGAAGGACGGTATAGAAATAAAATAATAATAATTTATTTATTTATTTATTTATTTATTTATTATTCAAATTTCTATACCGCCCTTCTCCTTTCGGACTCAGGGCGGTGAACAGCCAAGATAAAAACATCTATACAAACATCACAGTTAAAAATAAAGTTAAAATAATTTATAAATTTGGCCCATAATTTAAAACTTGTCAATTAAAATCAATATTAAAATTTTAAAACTAACCCTAAAATTCCATCATCATCATCATCATCATCATCATCATTATTATTATTATTATTATTATTATTATTATTATGGAAGAGGGCATGGGTGAAATGCTACCAGTTCGGACCGGTTCAGCTGAACCGGTAGCGACGACGGCAGGTGGTTCGGAGAACTGGTAGCGACGTCACCACGAGGCTCCGCCCACCTGCCTGGACGTCATTACTTCCTGGTTTTAACCAGGAAGTAACCTATTTTTTACCCTCTGCGCATGCCCAGAAAGGTTTGCGCCAGGGAGCACGTGCACAGCGCACGCACTTCCAAACCGATAGGGAAAGTAAGTAGATTTCAGCCCTGGAAGAGGGTGTAAAAATAATGCCTCCACCAGAAAGGTTTAAGTTTGACTATGGGATAGTAAATGGAAATTAAACTTTTCATGGAAGGAACTGTGGCGTCACAGAGAAGGCCCTATGGGCGAATGCAAACCTTGACTGTGAGATCCTCAGTGCTCTCAGAACTTGGGTGTTGTTTTTTCTTTTTCTTTTTCTTCTTTTCTTTTTTGCAGACATTTCATTACCCAGCTAGGTAACATTTTAATTTAATTTAATTTAATTTCCAATTTATATACCGCCCTTCTCCCTGAGGACTCAGGGCGGTGTACAGCCAAGATAAAAAACATAGAATACAAATATTAAAAAACATTTAAAAAATCTATATATAAATTTTGGCCCGAAAGTTAAGAAATCACAGACTGATTAAAAGAATTTAAAAATTTCTTCTTAAGCCAACCCGGCTTGCTGGAAAAGATGGGTTTTAAGGCATCATCAGTGATAGGAGGGTGCTTGGGGAAAGTGGAATTTGCTGAGTGGAGAAGAAGGGGAGGAGGAAGAGGAGGAGGGGACTGTGGGGGTCCTTGATGCTCTGAGCTCCATTGTGGTTTTTTGTTTTGTTTCCCCCCCCCCCTCCCCCCCCCCCAGACATTTCATTACCCAGCTAGGTAACATCAGTGCTAGAAGGGAGTGGGGTTTGTTCTCTGTTTATATACAGTGGCTACAAAGAACTACTTACTGGCCTAATCAAAGGACTACTAAGAAGAAGCAAATGCTCCCATGAACGTTGACAGGGCAAGCTAATATATATATATATATATATATATATATATATATATATATATATATATATATATATATATATATATATATATATATATATATATATTTAAATTTGATTTATATGCCGCCCTTCTCCGAAGACTCAGGGCGGCTTACAATGCGCTAAGCAATAGCCTTCATCCTTTTGTATATTTATACAAAGTCAGCTTATTGCCCCCACAAACTGGGTCCTCATTTCACCTACCTTAGAAAGGATGGAAGGCTGAGTCAACCTTGAGCCTTGGCGAGATTCGAACCCTGCAGTAATTGCAGGCAGCTGGTCTTAATAACCAGCTTAATAACAGGGTGCCTTAAACCCCTGTACTACCAAGGCCCTTATATATAAACAGAGCCAACCCCACTCCCTTCAAGCACTGATGATGTTACCTCATTTGGTCATGAAACGTTTGCAAGAAAACCACCTACCTCGGAGAGCACAGTCCTCCTCCTCCTCCTCCACTATTCAAATCCCATTCCCTTCTAACACTGATGGTGTTACCTAGTTGGGTCATGAAACCTCTGCAAGAAAGCTACCCGGTTCAGAGAGTATCAAGGACCCCACAATTGTCATCTCCGCCTCCTCCTCCATAAACCCCATTCCCTTCTTCCACTGATGAGATTACCTAGTTGGGTTGTGAAACGTCTTCAAGAAAAAACCACCAAAATACCTGAACTTTGAGAAAAGTAGGAGGGGGAAAAATGTTTTTGCAAATGAATTGAATATTTTATTGATATATTAAGAGAATTTTTAAGGTTTGAATGCTTAATATTTGTTAATGGTTTTAAAACTCTTAGTGTTATTGGATTATACGCTACTTTGAGTCTATAAAAAGGCAGGTTGATGAAATTGTAAAAGGGGAGTTAAGGGGTCTTGGGAGCTATTAAATCTTGCAGTTAGCTAGTTTATTTTAGCGAATGTTCGGTGAAATCTATGCCCTGTTTTTGTTCTGGGAAGTCGGGGGTGGGGGGTGGTGAGGAGGGGTTGAAGATTGAGTTTAGTGGTGGATTAAGGATTGATTTTTTTTTTCTTGATGATAGTTTGAATGATTGTTTATATTGTATACTTGTTTGATCAGAAAATAAAAACTTTTTTAATAAAAAAGAAAAAAAAGAAAGAAAGAAAAAACCACCAAGCTCAGACAACAATTCATACCTGATCTTCAAATATTCTCTTTGCTGGGGAGGATCTGTTAAGTTTACACGGTCTTTTAGAGTGTGTTGTGATGTGTCTTTTTTCTTCCTTTTTTTTTTTTTAATTCCTGCCTTTTAGTTGGCTCTAACAGCTCCGGAGGCTCCCTGTGTTCTACCAGTGGCCGGATCCTGATGGGCTCCCCGCCCGGGATTTATATGGGAACCTCTCCTCCTGGTGCTGAGGCAGCCCCTTGCTTGAAGTACATGCCTTACGGCGCGTCGCCTCCCAGCTTTGAAGCTCCAGAACTGCCTGAAGAAACTTTGATGGAGGTATATGGGTTTGAGTCAATGGTGAAATCCACTTTTTTTTTTTTAACTACCGGTTCTGTGGGCGTGGCTTGGTGGGTATGGCAAGGGAAGGATACTGCAAAATCTCCATTCCCTCCCCACTCCTGGGGGAAGGATACTGCAAAATCCCCATTCCCTCTCTACTCCTGGGGGAAGGATACTGCAAAACCTCCATTCCCTCCCCACTCCTTGTCAGGGTTTTGATCGATCCCATTTTTGGCTCTGGGATAATCACCCTGATTAATTAAGAGGATGGACCGTGGCTTTCTCCAAGTTGCAATATTCTGAAATAAAACCCGAAGAAGTATTCTCTAATAAAACTCTTTTTATTTATTTATCTTGAAAACTTTTTCAATAAAAAAAAAAAAACTCTTTGTTATAAAGAAAATAAAACATCTCACTAACTAAGAAAAGTAACTGTTACATCTTGAAATAGTTCGTGCCAGCTGTTTTTCTCAGCAGCCGGACTTCTGGCAAGAGAACAAAGGAAAAAGAAGTAAAGGAATGTGGGTGGACATGCGCAGTTAGCTTACTGATAACAATTCTTGGCAAGCTACGGAAAGTCTGATAGTCCAGAAATAATGAGCTCAGCTGGTAAATAAAAGAATGCAGTGACAATCCCCTTCTTCCTGGGGGAAGGATATTGCAAAATCTCCATTCCCACCCTACTCCAGGGGAAGGATATTGCAAAATCCCCATTCCCTCCCCACTCCGGGGGGGAAGGATACTGCAAAATCCCCATTCCCTCCCCACTATGGGGCCAGCCCAGAGGTGGTATTTGCCGGTTCTCCGAACTACTCAAAATTTCCGCTCCCGGTTCTTCAGAACCTGCCGGATTTCACCCCTTTACAAGGTTAATGGAGAACAGGGAGTCCTCAGCTTACAACCGTTCATTTAGCGACCGTTTGAAGTTAACAACGGGCCTGAAAACTGACTTAATGACCGTTTTTCACACCTACGACTGTTGCACGCGGCCCTGAGGTCACGCGACCAAAATTCAGGCGCTTGGCCACTGACTCATGTTTATGACGGCAGTGTGCCCCTTCCCCCCCCCCCCTCGGGGGTCACGTGATCCCCTTTTGCGACCTTCTGAAAGCAAAGTCAACGGGGAATCCGGATTCATTTAACAACCAGGTTACTAACTGCAGTGATTCACTTAACGACTGTGGCAAGAAAGGTAGTAAAATGGAGCAAAACTCCACTTAGCCAATGTCTCGCTTAGCGACAGAAAGGTTGGGCTCAATTGAGGTCATAGGTTCGAGGACTACCTGTACTGGTAAACAAAACAGCTTATGTCAAGATTTTAAAATCTTAAAAGTCGCCTTTCATGGCTGCATTAGCGTCCTTGTTACAATTGGTGCTGTAGGTAGGTAGATAGATAGATAGATAGATAGATAGATAGATAGATAGATAGATAGATAGATAGATAGATAGATAGATATGAGAGAGAGAGAGAGAGAGAGATAAGTAGATAGATATATTTGGCATTGTAATTGTTTTTAATTTGTTCCTGTGTTTTATGATGCCTGCTGCCAAGAGACACTCGTTGAGATGGGTGGCTATGGAAATCAAATCACAAAATAAATCTTTACCCAGCCCCAAGGAATTGCACCGTCTTTGCCAGGACTAATATTTATAGCAACATTAATCTGGAATATGGGAAAGCTATGTGGCAGAGAACATAGCCTTGCACTTAGCCCTAATGCGCCCTGTCCAGGACATTAATAACACAACTTCGCAAACGTAGGTCTTCAAACCCTTTGACTCGAGGGAGGCTATGCAGGTACAGCTAGTCCTCATCTTATGACCACAATTGAGCCCTGTTCTGACCCAGCTCCCCAAATACGACAAACCCTCTGAAGTTAACTCAAAGATTTATTTATTAGGAGCACCAGCAGCCCAGGCAAAAAGTCTCTCTCTCCCTCTCCCCTCTCCCCCCAGCCTGCTAACAAGTCCATCTGGCTGGGAGATGAATAGTTGTTTGCCCCATCTATTCATCTCCGCCCCCTGCCTTTTATCTCCAGAGCTAGGGTGGGGCTTCACTAGCAACGGTGGCTCTTCTGTCCTGAGGACCAGCCCATGGATTTCCACTGCTCTCCTCTCCTCTGCCTTCTGTGCATCTGTGTGTCAAGCACTGGACCCAGCTGCTCTTCCTCTTCCTCATCAGCCACCTCCAGATCTCGGAGCTGTTGACTCTCCATCTGAGGGCTGACGGACGGCCCAGGCTCCGCCTCTCTCTCTCTCCCTCTCTCTCTCTCTCTCTCTCTCTCTCCCTCCCTCCCTCCCCCCCCCCCTCTCTCTCTCTGCTGATCCTGACTCCCACGCCTCCTCCTCCTCCTATGATTCTGTTAAGGATATTGGTGTTGTGTTACCAACCAGCAGAGTAAATGCACAAGGAAACATTGCTGAGAGCAATGAATAAGAGATATGCAAACTGGTTTATCAAAAGCTTACTTTATAGTAGAAAAACAGTCTCATAGTCTTTAAACAAATTCCAAGACTTTGCCAGTAAATCAGTCCAGTAGTTACAGATAACTTCTTACCAAACAAACATTAGTTGGTTAGAATAACAAACTCACTCTGGTTTACAAACCACGATGGTAGCAGATCCATCAAACGATGATTAGCAGATAACAACTCCTCTCAATGGTAGCTTATCATAGCAGCTTCATCATCAAAATGAATACATTACAATACCTTGCTTAAATACTCTCACAACCAGTCATTACCTAATTACAGCATGACTCAGCATTAAAGTCACATAATACATTTACAGATTAAAGTTACAGTACACTTATATTGCCTGGACAACTTGTTAGGCTCAAACCATATCCTAACAGATTCAGCTGTTGGAGGGACTGGCAGTCAACAGGCCACAAGAAGTCCAAAATTTCTGTTGCAAAGCAAGACATTTGTTAAGTGAGTCTTGCCCCATGTTACGACCTTTCTTGCCACTGTTGTTAAGTGAATCACTGCAGATGTTCAGTTAGTAACCCGGTCATTAAGTAAATCTGGTGTCGTCCGTCCGTCCCCAATTGACTTTGTTTATCAGAAGGTTACGAAACAGAATCCCATGATCCTGGGACACTGCGACCGTCATAAAGATATACCAAGTGTCTGAATTTTGATCACGTAACCACGGGGATGCTACAATGGCCGTAAGTGAAAAACAGTCCAAAGTCATTTTTTTTCCCAGTACCGTTGTAACTTTGAACGGTCTGTTGTAAATCAAGGACTGCCTGTAATGGATGATTCCACAAAGTTAGTGGGCTCTTTGCTGCCGGAGCCCAGTCCCAAGATTTAATGAAACTTGTGGGACTGCAAGCAATTTACGAGGAGTATTTTCTGACCTTCCCTGAGTGGTGCAGTGGCCTAGAGGTGGAGCTCTCGCCTCACAATCAGGAGGCTGTGAGTTCAATCCTAGGTAGAGGCAGATATTTCTCTCTCTCTCTCTCTCTCTCTCTCTCTCTCTGGGCACACCGAGAATATATCCGCTGAACAAAACTCTGCATTGGTGTCAGGAAGGGCATCCGGCTAGTAAAACACTCAGCTCCTTTCAGTGGCCAAGACTCCATACCGTAAGGGATTATGAAGTCGTTAAAAGGGGATGATTTTCTGACTTTCCCTCGCCGGCTTCCCATAAACCAGTGGTGAATCCTGCAGGAAAGGTTGCAAGTGCCAGTCGGTGGCCGATGCCCAGATCATGGCCACTAGGGCGCTACAACAGCCAGAACAGTTCAAGAGTGGTCTATATGTAAAATATGTAAAATCTAAGCTGGCCTTTTGCTTGCTTCTCTCCAGAGGGAGCACACGGACACCCTACGCCACTTGAATTTGATGCTGGCCTTCACGGAGTGCGTGCTGGACCTGACGGCCATCCGGAGTGGCAACCCAGAGCTCTGCAACTCCGCCGTCTCCCTCTACCAGATCCAGGAGAGCGTCGTGGTGGATCAGATCAGCCGGCTGAGCAAAGACTGGGGGTGGGTGATCCCTCAAACGCCTGGCTTTCTTCCGTGGAAATCTCCTCCGGCCCAGGGAGGGTTTCATCTTCCAGCTTTCCCGCTCTTACCAAAACCGTTTCAACATTCCACATTTTATTTATACATATATATATATATTTAAAAATCTTTCTGCAGTTTTTATTATTTTTATGACTGTAAGCTGCCCAGAGTTACCCTGAGTAAGATGGATGGCGAGTAAAATTTATAAATAAATACATAAATTCCCCCACATGATTTCATACCTTTGTAGAGGAGAAAGGTGCAGATATGTTGAGTTGATCCAGGCTCACGTGGCAGGTTGCCCTAGAGGTGCACCCATAATCAGGAGCAGTCTTGCTTTTATCCTTAATGGAATGGGAATAGGGGCAGGGCAGGGCAGGGCAGAACAGAGTAGAATCTTTATTGGGAATGGAATGGAATGGAATGGAATGGAATGGAATGGAATGGAATGGAATGGAATGGAAAATATGGAATAGAATACCCAGTTTCCCCCAAAATAAGACATCCCCTGATAATAAGCCCAATCAGGCTTTTGAGTGCATGGCAATAAGGCCAAGCACTTATTTCAGGCTTCAAAAAAATATAAGGCAGGGTCTTATTTTCAGGGAAACATGGTAGAATATCAATAAGAACAGAATATAATAGAACAAGAAAGAATAGAATAGAATAGAATAGAATAGAATAGAATAGAATAGAATAGAATAGAATAGAATAGAATAGAAAAGAAAAGAAAAGAAAAGAAAAGAAAAGAAAAAAGAAGAATAGAATAGAAAAGAAAAGAAAAGAAAAGAATAATAGAAAAGAATAATAGAAAAGAAAAGAAAAGAGAAATAGAAATAGAAATAGAAAAAAGAATAGGGAAGAGAAGGGAATACAATACAGGAATGGAATAGAATAGAATAGAATAATAGAAAAGAAAAGAGAAATAGAAATAGAAATAGAAAAAAGAATAGGGAAGAGAAGGGAATACAATACAGGAATAGAATAGAATAGAATAGAATAGAATAGAATAGAATAGAATAGAATAGAATAGAATAGAATAGAATAGAATAGAATAGAATCTTTATTGAGAATAGAACAAAACAGGAATAGAACAGAATTCCTTACTGGCCAAGTGTGATTGGACACACAAGGAATTTATCTCCGGTGCAGAAGCTCTCAGTGTGCATACAAGCAACAAGTTATAAATCATGATCATAAAATACATTCATCATAAATCATTAAGATTGAATACTCAGTTATAGTTGTAGGATACTAAATAAGCAATCAACATAAACAATCGCAAAACATCTGGAACACCACTGGGGGCACCATTGGCACCGTTGGCAAAATTCCATCGGTCAATTGCAAAAGGGCAGCTTTACTTAGAACAGCTGACATCCCAAAGGTGCTTTTTCAAGAGGCCACTGGACTTTCTGGCTTTTCCTTGAAGACATTTTGCTTCCAATCCAGGAAGCTTCTTCAACTCTGACCGGATGGTGGGGGGAATGGAAGGGCTTAAATTCCTTGCAGACAGCTGGTCATTTGCAACCTTTTAGAGGGTCGTTGAGGCCACTTGGAGGTTTGTCTGTGTCCTCAGGGTCACAGAGAAACCTCTGGAACTGCTGAAAGGAGCTGTGTTGTAGAAGGCTCCACACCCATTTGCACCACTCAGGTGAGGACACAGATAAACCTCCAAGCGGCCTCAATGATTTGCTAAAAGGATGCAAACGACCAGCTGTCTGCAAGGAGTATAAATCCTTCCCTTCCACACCATCCAGTCAGAACTGAAGAAGCTTCTTGGATGAGAAGCGAAACGTCTTCAAAAGAAAAAAAACAAGATAGTCCAGTTGCTTCTTGAAAAAAAGCACCTTTGGGACAACCATGACCTGGATGATGGAGAATCTCCATAGACGTTCGGCCACCCAGAAGTTGCAACAGGAAGTGGGGGGGGTGGCCAGGGGAGGGACCTCTCCTTGAGAGCCTTGAGTTTAGCAAAGGAAAGATTGACAAGATTGATGTTGCCCTTGTCAGCACTTCAACCTGCATTTACTCTAGTGCTGACATAAGAAGGAGAAGCGGAGGTGTCTGGAAAGGGACGTTTGACTTTTCACTTACTGATTTTCCCTGGAGATAATATCCCCTAGGAGATGGGATGGGAGGGGGGAAATTCCTTTGAGATGGAGCAGTAGATTAGGGGTAGAGTGACTTGGAAGATGGCCAATGAGTGCAGAGGAGTGGGGAAAGAAAAGGGAGGATTTTGGGTTAGGAAGTCAGTGTTGGCTGCGATGGAGTCGGAGTTAGAATGTCGCGCTTAATAAATGGGAGTTTTTCATCAAAGACTTTGTTTGAAATGCAATTTATTTGAGACGACCTCGAAACCTGACAGCCCTCTTGTTTCCTGTTGTCTAGGCAAGTGGAACAGCTGGTCCTGTACATGAAGGCAGCCCAGCTCCTGGCCTCGTCCTTACACCTGGCCAAAGCCCAGATCAAATCGGCCAAGCTGAATCTCTCGACCGCGGTGAAGCAAGGTGAGCCCGGCGGCTTTTCTCCTGGAGAAAGTTCGAGAATATTTTCTAATCTCGGAGTTGACGCGAAGTGTGCTTCATCGGTCAATCAGGATAGAGCTGGAAGAGACCTTGGAGGACTTCTAGTTGAGCCCCCTGCTCAAGCAGGAGACCCTAGACCCGTGATGGCGAACCTATGGAGCCATATCTGTGGGCACCTGCCCTAGCTCAGCTCCAGAACGCATTCACGTGCTGGCCAGCTGATTTTCGGGCCTTCTGGGCTCATCAGAAGTTGGGAAATGGGCCGTTTCCGGCCTCCAGAGGGCCTCGGGGGGGGGAGGGCTGTTTTCACCCTTCCCAGGCTCCAAGAAAGCCTCTGGAGCCTGGGGAGGGCAAAAAATGGGCCTTCCTGGCCCTCTGTGCCATCGCGTGGCAAAAGTGGGGGGAACGCGGGGGGATCGCACATGCATGCACGGGGGGGGCATTGAATTATGGATGTGGGCACGCAAGAGAGAGACAACCCCCCCGCACTCCCCCTGCTTTTGGCACGCGACGGCAAAAAGGTTAGCCATCACTGCCCTAGACCCATGATGGTGAACCTATGGCACACGGAGCCATATCGGTGGGCACGTGAGTGTTGCCGTAGCACAGCTCCGGTGCACATGCATGCGCCGGCCAGCTGATTTTTGGGCCTTCCGAGCCCACCGGAAATCAGGAAACAGGCTGTTTCTAGCCTCCAGCAGGGTGGGGAAGCCCGTTTTTCATCCTCCCCAGGCTCCAAGAAAGCCTCTGGAGCCTGGGGAGGGTGAAAAACGGGCCTACCAGGCCCACCGTGCCATCGCGTGCCAAAAGTGGGGGTTGTGCAAGGGGTCGCGTGTGCGATGGTGGGGCACATTGAATTATGGGTGTGGGCATGCACGCGTGCAACCCCCCCAGGCTCCCCCTGCTTTTGGCACATGACGGCAAAAAGGTTAACCATCACTGCCCTAGACCACTGGTTCTAGCTATCTAGCTATCTATTCCAGTGGTTCCCAACCTTTTTTTGGCCATACCCCACCTAAGCATCTCTAAAATCCTGATGCTCCCCCTGTGACCTCTGAATCTGAGACGGAAGACGAACAGCTGACAGAGAGCGAGAGAGTGGCTCCCGTTGGGTGTGGAGGAAACTGGGGAAGGACAAAGTCAGGCTAGGCAGAGCAGGGGAGAGGTAGAACATGTTCTGTCCCCGTCCCACACATGCACCCCCACAGACGGCCCGGAGTTAATAAGCCACACGACAAAGTCTTTGAAGATAAAGCTGGCAGCAACCCAGTGGCTAGCTGCCAATTCAGACTTTACTCACACAAAACAAAGATTAGACTGCAAGCATTCCGATAAAGCAGGCAAAGTTTCCGCAATACAAGGATTAGTCCAAATGCAGTCCGACAAGGCAGGCAGAAATCCAGTAACGCAGAGATCATGGATTATTTCTAGTTTTTGCTCGTCACAAACTGAACCGGCCACCACACCCACATTTATACCCTGTGGGGTGTGGACCAGTGACTCAGCTAATCTCTGGTACGTCTTCCCCTCTGCTGCGCACGCTTCTCCCTGCGCTGCTGTCGAGGATCCAGCCAGCACTTATCTCCTTCTGTGTCCACCTGTGGCTGCGGGACGTGCTTGGCTCTGGGCCTATCTCTTGGCCTTCAGTGTCCTCCGGAGGCATTGCCAGAGAGGAGGGTTCTGGAGAGGGAGGCCTTGCCAACTCCTCTCCCTCACTCTCAGAGTCTGCATCTGTCAAGGCAACGGAGCCACAACAGAACAAGGGAGAGGGGGTTCAGATGAAGAGCGAGGCCCAACCCCTCTCCTCATCCTACGGCGTGCAGGGAAGAACCCAGAAGAGAGCAACGTGGGGTGCAGTCTTATGAGGAAGGAGAGGGCCCCGATTCCCTTCACAAGGCACACCTGGGGATGGAGTTTAAAGGAGAGGCAGTCGGGAGGGGCATTTGTCGGGAACAAACACTGAATTCATCTAGTGTTTAGAGTTATTTTATTTTATTTATTTTATTGAATTTCTATACCGCCCTACTTCCGAAGGACTCAGGGCGGTGCACAGCCATGAAGTAAAACACATAAATATACAAAATTTAAAATCGAATAAAACGGATTAAATAAATTTGGCTGAATTAATACCCATTTAAAAATATCCATATTTTAAAATCCATTAAAATTTAGAATTTACATTTAAAAGGGAGAAGATTTAGGCGAGGCCAGCTTGATGAAATAAAAGCGTCTTCAACTCGCGGCGGAAGGTGCGCAGATCCGGAATCCTCCGTATCTCTGGGGGGAGCTCATTCCAGATCGTCGGTGCCCCCACAGAGAAGGCTCTCCCCCTAGGGGCCGACAGCCGACATTGTTTGGCCGACGGCACCTGGAGGAGCCCCTCTCTGTGGGAGCGTACTGGTCGGTGGGAGGCTGTTGATGGTAGTAGGCGGTCCCGTAAGTAACCAGGTCCCAAGCCATGGAGTGCTTTAAAGGTGGTAACCAAAACCTTGAAGCGCACCCGGAAGACCACCGGGAGCCAGTGCAGCTCGCGCAGGAGAGGTGTTACATGGGAGCTCCATGTTGCTCCCATAACCACCTGCGCGGCCACACTCTGCGCCAGTTGGAGCCTCCGGGTGCACCTCAAGGGGAGCCCCATGTAGAGAGCGTTGCAATAGAGTTGTGGCCTGCGTTCCTGGCCTTCCTCCTGACTGTTTGAATTATTGCCATGCTTCTGTGTGCTTAACGCGTCTCGCTGGAATTATTCTTCGCTTCTGGGACTCCTTATCTTGCCCTGCTGGAGTGATTGATTGCAGTCATTCTGCTCACTGCATTTGGACTGGAGGATCTGCAGCCAGAAGCTGCTACAGGTTTGTAAGAGAGCTTTTCTCCAGGCCGGAGAGTAAACGGGACGTTGCGGGTAAAGTTGGTGCCACTAAAGGGACTCATACCGGTTCACTGGTTGTGTTGCCTTCCTGCCTCGCCCCGGGTCATCACAGGTTGCAAGTCAAGGACAAGGTTCATCACGTTGGTGACATGTGTGTCGAGGAGATTTGCTCCTCGACATGCAAACATTTCAGCTGAGTTTCAGGGTGTTACTCAAATAGATGCCTTCAGATTTTTTTTTTTTTTTTTTATATGCCGCCCTTCTCCAGAGACTCAGAGCAGCTTACAAGGCATTAAGCAACAGCCTTCATCCTTTTGTATATTTTATGCAAAGTCAGCTTATTGCCCCCACAAACTGGGTCCTCAATTTACCCACCTTAGAAAGGATGGAAGGCTGAGTCAACCTTGAGCCTGGTGAGAATTGAACATGCAGTAATTGCAGGCAGCTGGATGTTAAATGCTGCCTTAGTAGAGGCATTAGCCTCCTACGCCACTCAGGCTCAGGTGGCCAAAAGGCTAGCATCCTTACTCGTGGGTGCTACTAGCAGTAGCCATTTATTGCCAAATCGCCACTCCTAAATGGAGATCCTTCTGTGGCTCCGTGCCTCCCACGCCTGGTTTCTTTGCGGAGTTGTGTGTTGTGTTGCATAGTGGGTCACGAGTCCTTAGAGGAGGCAACCACTGTTGGGTAACAGACCCTCTCTGTTTCCAGAGAACATTTAACAGAATATCAGGGTTGGGAGAGGGACCTTGGAGGTCTTCTAGTCAAACCCCCAGCTCAGGCAAGAAATCCTATCCCATTCCAGACAAATAGTTGTCCAATCTCTTCTTTTAAAAAAACACCCAGTGTTGGAGAACTCACAACTTCTGGAGGCAAGCTGTACCACTGATTATCCGCTGGTTGGGGAATTCTGGGAGTTGAAGTCCGCAAGCCTTAAAAGTTGCCAAGTTTGGAGACCCCTGAGTTACTCTGTTAGGGGTCTCACAACTAGATAGTGTAAATTAAGAGGTGCATTAGTGATTGGGGTGGGGGTGGGGCAGGCTGTGACTCCCCGCAATTCATGCCACAAAGGGTCAGATTCAGTGGTGGGTTTCTCCCGGTTCGGCCAAGCCGGTAGCGGTGATGATATGACATCACCGAACCGGTTCTCTTTGTTTGGGAGCTGGGCCCTTCCGCGCCCCCCCCCCCCGTGTTATTCTTACCTTTTATTTGGCCCCACCCCCTATCTATTGCTGCCTCCCAAGTCCCAGCTGATCGGCTAGAAGGAAAAAAACTGTTTAAACTCTTGCCGCGGGGCTTCAAAGGGCCGCCCTACAGCTGATCAGTGTTAAAAGGCAGTGTGGTGGTAGACCAGAGTGCTTGAAAAACAAATGGGTAGACCGGGGCCTCCCGAAACAAATGAGTAGACCGGGGCCTCCAAAAACATGAGTAGACTGGGGTCTCCAAAAACAAATGAGTAGACCGGTACAGCTCTGCAAGCACTTTAAAAACCTGGTAGACCAGTACCTCTGCTAAATCCTAAAGAATTGTCTCATGACCATCAAGCCACACCCACAACATAAGCCACGCCCACAGAACCGGTAGTAAAAAAAATTAGAACCGACTCCTGGTCAGATTCTTATTATTCAAGAACGTGTGTTCAACACAAAATGTGGCACCCAAGCTTCTTAATTGAGGCTGAAACCGATACATTCTGGGAGTTGAAGTCCACATCGAACATCGAAGGGAGTTGGAGAGTGATAGAGGGGGATTCCAATTACCATCTGGTTTCCCCCTTGGATTCGCCCCCCCCCCCCCCCCTATGAAAATGGCCTCCCCCCCCGTTGCTACCTGGACTCTCTATTAGGTCGGCCCATTTTTCCATCACTACTGACTCTGGGACTTTATTATCACCCTCCTGGATTTCTATGTTTGTTCTCTATCTCCTTCTGCTGCTGGCTAGTTTATTCCTGCCGCCCGATTTCCACCTTTAGGCCTTGGCTCGGGGGAGGAGAGATTGCAGGCTGGAGGGAGAAGCTGAGAGTCCAGGTCAAGGACTGCTGCTCCATCTGCAGGGAGAAAGTGACTATTGTTGGCCTTTTACATCCAGCCGCGGTGAGAGAACGGCTGTGGCCATCCGCCTGCACTGCAACCATCTGATCTGGTCGCCCCATCACTGTGAGAGAGTGAAGGGGCCCCAGCTTCATCCTGGCCAGCCTCTTTTGCCATCTCTCACCTCAATGACTATCTTTAAATTTCGCTGACATCCAAGGTTCCCTTTTCCATCTCATCATACTTGTATGGCTTATACCTCGGCAGATTTGCTTGCGCTGCGAGATGCCCCCCTCTCGCGGCGATGGCCTTCCACTCTATCGAAGGCCTACCTTAAGGACGGGCTTTGGAGCCCCGAGAGGTGGCATGTTTTAAAGCGGGGATTGAGGGGTTTTTTAATTAGGGTTTTTAATAATCTTTTAAGGGGAACTGGGAGGGCGACCAAAGGGGATGGGGGGGTAATCCACCTAGGTCAGGACCCAGCCTGGCACAGGGTAACGGTCTGGAGGGCGCAGGACGAGGGATTGGGGATGTCATCAGCACGGTGGATGGGAGGGACAGATATGGCGGGAGCAGAGGACCTTATCTTGTGCCGGGGGTGCGCACTCGCTACTTGAGAGCGATTGCACGCCCCGGTCCTCAAGGCTCCCCTCGGATACTAGGTGGCTCAGATACTCAGGACCTGGGCCTCCGGCTGATGCTGTGCAACGCCAGGTCCGTGGTAAATAAGGCCCCCCTCATTTACGATCTTATTCAAGAGGGGGGAGCGGACCTGGCGGGTATTACGGAGACCTGGTTGGGCCCGGAGGGAGGGGTCCCTCTGGTTGAGATGTGTCCACCAGGCTTCAGAGCATTCCATCAGCCGAGTGCCCAGGGGAGGGGAGGGGGCGTGGCGGTTATTATTAACGAAGGTCTGGGTCCGAGGGAGACCACTGTGCCACAGATTGCCGGGTGTGAGTCCCTCTTTGTGAGATGGGGTCATGGGGTTCAGATGGGCTTGTTGCTTTCGTACCTGGCTCCCTGCCGCGTGGCAACGGCCCTGCCCGAGCTACTCGACGTGATAGCCACGGTGGCAGTTGATACACCCAGGCTTATGGTCATGGGTGATTTCAATCTGCCGTCCGTTGGTGAAACGTCAGAGATGGCTCGGGAGTTCATGGCTTCCATGACGGCCATGGACCTGACCCAGTTAGTTCATGGCCCCACTCACAGGGGGGGACACACGCTGGACCTGATTTTTGTCTCTGGCCAGTGGTTGAGTGGTCTTATTATAGGGGATATAGACATGAAACCCTTGTTATGGTCAGATCACTCACTCCTTCGTCTGGACCTTCAAACCGCTACACCCCGCCGCAGGGAGGCGGACCCAATTAGATGGGTCCGCCCCAGGCGCCTGATGGATCCTGATAGGTTCCAGACGGAGCTTGGGCCAATTCCTGAAGATCTGGCACACGACTCGGCCGAGGACCTGGTAACTGCCTGGGATCGGGCGGCTGGTGGGGCCTTGGATCGAGTCGTGCCTTTGCGGCCTCTGACCCGGTGTCGATCCCTCGCGGCTCCTTGGTTCACCGAGGAGCTGAGGGAAATGAAACGCCGGAAAAGACGCCTAGAGAGCGGTTGGAGGGCCAGTCTCGCTGAATCTGACCGAACACTGGTAAGGTCGCATATTAAGACCTACCTAGTGGCGATAAAGACGGCAAAGTTTAACTACTTTTCCGCCTCTATTGCGTCATCAGGGAATCGTCCGGCCGCCCTGTTCAGGGTAACCCGCTCCCTGCTCCATCCGGGAGCGCGGGAGGATCCCTTGGAAGGCAGGGCGGAGGATTTCGGACAATACCTGTATGACAAAATCGCTCAGATCCGGGGGGATTTGGACTCTGACTGGGTAGATCAGGGCAGGGTGACGAGGAATAGTCTTGAGAATGTTACCTGGGAGGAGTTTGATGCTGTGACTCCGGATGATGTGGACAGGATTTTGGGGAGACTTAGTGCAGCCACATGTTTACTGGACCCGTGTCCCTCCTGGTTGGTACTGGCCTCCCGGGAGGTTACACGAGGCTGGCTCCAGGGTGTTATCAACGCTTCGTTGAGTGAGGGTCACTTCCCCGCCGCCTTGAAAGAAGCGGTGGTGAGGCCTCTCCTCAAGAAGCCGTCCCTGGATCCGGCAATATTGGCCAACTATTGTCCTGTCTCCAACCTTCGCTTCCTGGCGAAGGTTGTTGAGAGTGTGGTCGCGCGACAGTTTCCACAATTCTTGGAGGAAACATCCGTTCCAGTCGGGTTTCAGGCCTGGACACAGCACGGAAACGGCATTGGTCGCGTTGGTTGATGATCTCTGGAGGGCTCGGGACAGGGGTTGTTCCTCTGTTCTGGTCCTGTTAGACCTCTCAGCGGCTTTTGATACCATCGACCATGGTATCATGCTGCACCGGCTGGAAGAGTTGGGGATGGGGGGCACCGTATTACGGTGGTTCTCCTCCTTTCTCTCCGACCGGTCGCAGTTTGTGTTGGCAGGGGGGCAGAGGTCGACCTCAAGGCCTCTTATATGTGGAGTGCCTCAGGGGTCGGTCCTCTCACCCCTCCTGTTCAACATTTATGTGAAGCCGCTGGGCGAGATCATCCGTGGCTTTGGGGTGAGATACCACCAGTACGCTGATGACACCCAGCTGTACATCTCCACCCCAGGCCACCCCAACGATGCCCTTGAAGTGATGTCCCAGTGCCTGGAGGCTGTGCGGATCTGGATGGGGAGGAACAGGCTCAGGCTCAACCCTTCCAAGACTGAGTGGCTGTGGCTCCCGGCATCCCGATATAGTCAGTTGACTCCATCACTGACTATTGGGGGCGAGTCGTTGGCCCCCACAGAGAGGGCTCGCAATCTGGGAGTCCTCCTGGATATGCAGCTGTCCTTGGAGGAACATCTGACGGCTGTTACCAGGGGGACCTTTTGTCAGGTTCGCCTGATCCGCCAGTTGCGGCCCTTTCTTGATCGGGATTCCCTGTGCACAGTCACTCATGCCCTCGTCACCTCTCGCCTTGACTACTGCAACGCTCTCTACATGGGGCTCCCCTTGAGGAGCACCCGGAGGCTCCAACTGGTCCAGAATGCAGCAGCGCGGGTAGTGACGGGAGCAGCCTGGCGCTCCCATGTAACACCGCTCCTGCGCGAGCTGCACTGGCTCCCAGTGGTCTTCCGGGTGCGCTTCAAGGTGTTGGTTATCACCTTTAAAGCGCTCCATGGCATAGGGCCTAGCTATCTTCGAGACCGCCTGCTGCCACCGACAATCTCCCATCGACCCGTGCGCTTCCACAGAGAGGGCCTCCTCGGGGTGCCATCAGCCAAACAGTGCAGGCTGGTGACCCCCAGGGGGAGGGCCTTCTCTGTGGGGGCACCTACCCTCTGGAATCAATTGCCTCCAGAGATAAGGAGAATCCAAGACCTCGGTGCCTTCCGCCGTGCCCTTAAAACCTTCCTTTTCCAGCAAGCCGGGCTGGCCTAATTTTTTAAGTGTTTTTAAGTGTTTTGTTTATTGTTTTTAATTAATGGGGCCAAATTTATATATGTATATTTTAACTGTATTTTAATATTTGTACTTGATGTTTTTACTTGGCTGTTCACCGCCCTGAGTCCTCAGGGAGAAGGGCGGTATACAAATTCAAAATAAAATAAAATAATAAAATAAAATAATAAAATAAAATAATAAAATAAAATAAAATAAAATAATAAAATAAAATAAAATAATAAAATAAAATAATAAAATAAAATAAAATAATAAAATAAAATAAAATAAAATAAAATAAAATAAAATAATAAAATAAAATAAAATAAAATAAATAAAATAATAAAATAAAATAAAATAAAATAATAAAATAAAATAAAATAAAATAAAATAAAATAATAAAATAATAAAATAAAATAAAATAAAATAAAATAAAATAAAATAAAATAATAAAATAATAAAATAAAATAAAATAATAAAATAAAATAAAATAAAATAAAATAAAATAAAATAAAACATGTCAGTCGTGGACACCCATGGCCGAAAGGAAAAGGTTGCGAAACCAAAAAGTCAGCTGCAATGTGTGAGGTTTGTTGATTTGTACATGGGTCTCATGACACTTCCTGGTGACCAAAAATCTATTCTTGACTTAGAGTAACTTTATTGTCACTCCGAATGTACACTAATCGGCATACATTAAAATGAAATTTCATTGCATACAGCTCTCAAAGGATCAACATGTCCAATATGCTCTATCTATCTATCATCTATCTATCTATCTATACATACATACGGGTGGAGTCTGGGCAACTGAATGGAGCTGAGTGTTTACTGGCCGGATGCCTTTCCTGTTGCCAGTGAGGAGTTTTGTTCAGCAGATATATTCTCATTGTGCCCAGAGAAATAGCTGCTTCTACCTAGGATCGAACTCACTGACTCCCAACTGTGAGGCGAGAGCTCCACCTCTAAGCCACCACACCACTCCTCCAGTATGCACTATATGAACATGACTAATTTGTTTATTTAGACTATAAATAAATGTATAGTTTTATAGTTTATTTAAACTATAAATAAATTTATGGTATTTAAATAAATAAATACCAAATTATGCATATACCCTCCCTCATTCTGTCATAACAGCCAAAGAGCCAAATGGGAATTTTATTTATTTATTTATTTGCTAATTGATTGCATTTTTTTTTATTTTTTTTATTTTATTTTATTATTATTTTTTGCTTCCTTTGCAGTTGTCAAAAACCTGAACGAAAGGTATAAATTCTGCATCGCCATGTGCAAGAAGCTGACCGAAAAGCTGAACCATTTTTTCTCGGATAAGCAGCGTTTCGTCGATGAAATTAACAGCGTCACGGCCGAAAAGCTCATCTACAGCTGCGCGGTGGAAATGGTAAGAAAGCAGGGAAACTGACCGGATCGATCACTGTGCGGTAGAGAAGGCAGTTTACAGACCAATGGGGGAGGGTGGGGGAGGAGGCAGCACGCAGTGGTTTCCTTTCCACAGGTAGTCCTTGATTTACAACCACTGGTTGTAAGAGACATCCAGGCTGAGCCCGAAGGAGGAGTCAAACACGTCATGAGTCCCTTTGCACCCGCAAAAGAGGTGGTGCAAAAGTCCAGTTCAACTTGAATGCCCTTCTTATCCTCCGCTCATTTCTCTTGACTGTTAATAGCTCAGATTCTTGTACTTACAGTCCTCAACTTACAACAATTTGATTAGTGACCGTTTAAAGTTACAACGGCACTGAAAAAACTGACTGATGATCGCTTTTCACACTTAAAAACCGTTGTAGCATTCCCGTGGTCACATGATCAAAAATTCAGACGCTTGGCAACTGGTTTCATATTTATGACCATTGCTGTCTTCCAGGGTCACATGATCCCCTTTTGCGACCTTCTGACAAGCCAAGTCAGATTCACTTAACATCCGGGTTACTAACTTAACAACTGCAGGTGATTCGCTTAACAATTGTGGCAAGAACGGTTGTAAAACTCACTTAACAACAGAATTTTGGGGCTCAGTTGTGGTCATAAATCGAGGACTACCCGTAGAGAGATTAAGCTTGCAATAAATTGTTATACTCGTTAGAACTGCCAGAATCTCCTGATTTCGCGCTTGACTTGTTTAGCGGCTGTTCCAAGTTGCAACGGCACTGAAAAAAATGACTTATGACCAGGGATGGGATGCTGGGGGTTCACAGAGGTTCGGGAGAACCTCTAGCTAAGATTCTGTGCAGTTCAGAGAACCCCAAAATCCCACTTCTGGCTGGCTCCGCCCCTCCCCTCCCAGGAGTCCCCACACGGCCTGTATTGGATGCAGGTAAATGCAGGGCACGCATGGAGGCTCAGGGCGAAAAACGGGACTACGGGAAGTTCGCAAAGGCCAGAAACGGGGCCCTTTCTGGCCTCCAGAGGGCCTCCGGAGCCTGGGGAGGCCATTTTTTCATCCTCCAAAAGGCTTGAGGAGAGCCTCTGGAGCCCGGGGAGGGCAAAAACGTCCTGATGCCCACCGCGGCCATGCCCACCCAGCAGCCTGGCACAGAACCTCTTGCTAAAATTTTTGAAGCTCACCTCTGCTTACGACCGATCTTACACACTTAACAACTGCTGCAGCGTCCCCAGGGTCACGTGATTGAAATTTGGCCGCTATGCGGCAGGCCTGTATATATCATGACTGTAGCATCCCAGGGTCACATGATCGACATTTGCCACCTTCTGTTCTGCCTGAGCTACGGCCCCCAAAGAACGCAGCACACACAAAGTCTGTACAAACCTTAGTTTACTAAATTAAATCAGTCTTTTTCAAACAAAGGCTGTTAATGAACTTTCTTAACAGCCTACAAGAATCCAAAGAATAAATAATCGTAATCTTACTAGGGTTGGCAGAAAGCCCAGAAGCAATTTGCAGGAAACTGATAAGAGAACTAAGATCAAGACGCGAAGGAGAGTGAATGAAGTTGTTCCCTGCAAATTGTTTCAGTCCGTGTTCCTCCTTAAATAGGCTAAGGGAGTGGTTAATTAGCCCCAAGCCTTACTCTCGAGGAGACCTCCTCCTGAGGAGCCACTCCTGCCTTTTGGCAGCTCTGCGCACCCGTGCATCGAGAAGAGGCTCCTCCTCTTCGTCCTCTTCACTTATGGGAGCTTCTGGAGGTTCTGAAGGCCCTGGCTGAATCCCCGCCTCTGGCACCACATCTTCTCCAGCCTCCTCACCGTCTGACTCGAGTGCCAGCTGCACAGGCTGCTGGCGCAGCACCACACCAGCCTCCTTGCTGTCGGAATCAGCTACTAACTGCACAGGCCACTGACGGCCCACAGCACCTTCCCAGCCAGCATTTGATGAACAAAATCAATGGGGAAAGCCAGATTTGCTTAACAACGGCATGATTCACTTAACAACACCCCACCCACCCACCCCAAAAAAAAAGATTGCAAAATCAGGCACGGCTCACTGAACAACCGTCTCGCTTTTTAGCGAAAGAAATCCTGGCCTCCGTTACAGTCATAAATTTGAAGATTAGCTATGGAAAGCTGCTCTTAAACCAGGCACGCAAAACAACTCCAGCACAACCTGGAGGCACCTGGAGATTAATTAAGAGTGCTTTCAGCTCATTACTTCTTCCTCTTAATTTGGGGAAAAGTTTTTGGTGACACTGTCTAACCGATCTTTCATCAGACTTCATTATCCTTAGCTCGAACGTCCCCCAGGGCTGTGTGGTCCCAAGATGGAAGGTTGAAGCCTTTCCCGGAATCTACCATAAATTATGTAGTTGGAGGCCCTAAAGATTTATTTTTTTTTAATTTAACAAAGTTGCAAGGGTCCTTGGAGGTCTTCTAGTCCAACCCCCTGCTTAGGCAGGAAACTCAGACACATGCTCAGAGACATGGTATTGTAGAGTAGAACAGAACAGAACAGAACAGAACTGGAACAGAACTGGAATAGAATAGAATAGAATAGAATAGAATAGAATAGAATAGAATAGAATAGAATAGAATAGAATAGAATTCTTTATTGGCCAAGCGTGATTGGACACACAAGGAATTTGTCTTTGGTGCATATAGAATATAGAATAAAATAACATGGAATAGAATAGCATAGAATAACAGAGTTGGAAGGGTCCTTGGAGGTCTTCTAGTCCAAGAGAGAGAAAGAGAGGAGAGAGAGAGAGAGAGATATGGATAGAAGATAGATAGATGGATGGATGAATAGATGGATGGATAGATGATACATAGGATAGGTAGGATAGATAGGCAATGGATGTGTGATTGGATGGATGGATGGATGGAAGGAAGGATAGATATGGATAGATAGATAAGTAGTAGATGGATTGATGATAGATTAGAGAGATAGATATAGAAAGAAAGAAACTGTGGATGATATAGATGGATGGAAGGAGAGAGAGAAAGTGTCTCCTGTCTTTTTCTTTTTGACCTCTGTTCAACTGCTTCTCCTCCTCCTCCTCCTCCTCCTCCTCCTCAGGTCCAGGCAGCAGCCTTGGATGAGATGTTTCAGCAGACCGAAGACATTGCTTACCGGTACCACAAAGCCGCGTTGCTGATGGAAGGCCTAGCGAAGATCTTGCAGGATCCGGCTGACATTGAGAACATCAACCGTTGTACGTGAGGGGTTTGCTACTTGTATAGAATTACGTACTTCGGGGGAAAAAAGCACAGCGCAGCCGAAAAATAAAACGGCAGTCATAAATTACCGTTCATTAATGTACACGAATCGCTGACGGAGGTTGAGAACTACCCGAATACAAAAATGGCATTCTCCCTTTGGAGGCTGCTCATTTTGTGTTATACGGTTAGTCCTCGACTTAGGGCTCAACATTTTTGTCGCTAAGTCATGCGGTAACCTTCAATCGGCCCAATTTATGACTGCAATTTCAGCCTCAATTACATTCGTAAGTCGAGGACCACCCGTAAAACAGAACATGGGTTTTTGACGCTCTCGCGCCTGAACTACCAGATCATCCTTGTGCCGTGAAATTATTTTGTTCCACATTTTCCTTCCTAAAAACTGCTCTTAGGAGCACATTGAAACAAGCTAGATTTGCCACTTTTTGTAGTATCCTTCCCTGCAGTATCCTTCCCCTGCCATGCCCACCAAGCTACGCCCACAGAACTGGTAGTAAAGAAAATTTGAATTTCACCACTGGGCCAAACCCACTCCACAAATGTCTCACTTCACAACATAAATTTTGGCCTCGATTGGGGTTGTTGTAAGTCAAGGACTACCTGTATTCAGGGGGGCCCTGAGGGCACAAATAAACCTCCCAGTGGTCTCAGCAACTCGTGCAAACAACCAGATGACTGCAAGGAATATAAATCCTATCCTCTATCCTTCAGTCAGAACCAAAGAAGCTTCTTGGATGAGAAGCAGAACGTCTTCAAAGAAACACAAATGCTTCTTGAAAAAAAAGACTGGGAGGACTGAGAATCTCCATCTAGCAAGAACATCTACACAACCCTCCTAACTGAAATCCGAGCTTTATGTAAAGCAAAAGTTGCAAAACGCGGCGAGCTTGCAACCAGTTGTAGATCTATCTTAGCGTATGTCATCCCGCGTGCTTTTTTTTCCAAAATTTTGCTTGACTAACCCAGAGCAGGCCCACAGGCTTCCAACGCACAGCAAGCGTTACTCACCACCACGCTGATGTCTTAATGCAGTGATGGCTAACCTTTTCCGGACCGAGTGCGCCCAAACCCTCAAAATGCAATGTTTGCACAGCCCTGCGCATGCGTCCTGGCTCAATGCATGGCCGTGCATGCATACACCCCACACACATGCCATGGCCCTGCACATGCGCATGCAGCCCCCTCCCCCCCCGCACACAGCCCCACACACACACGTGCAGCTCCTCACACGTGTCCTGTCCCTTGCACATGCACGGCAGAGACCCGGAGACCAGCTGGCTGGTGGGAGGCACACGCACAGGTGCAGCGGAGCTGAACTCGGGCAACGGCTTATTGTGATCCCGGATCTGCGCACCTTCCGCCGCGCTCTAAAGACCTTTTTATTTCCCCAGGCGGGCCTGGCCTAACTTTCTCCCTCTTTTTAAACATTTTTAATATTTTTTAGTATTTTTAATATTCAAAGTTTAAATTTGTTTTAAGTTTTGTATGTATGTATTTTATTGTTGGCTGTCATCGCTCTGAGTCCTTCAGGAGTAGGGCGGCCTGGCCTAAATCTTCCCCCTTTTTAAATGTGGAAATTTTAAATTCGTCTTATTTATAGGGTCATGGGTAAGGCGTTTTAAATTGGGGAGCCATTTTGGATTTAATTCTGTTTTAAACGTATTTTAATGTTTATATTGTATGTTTTTTAATTTTGGCTGTTCACCGCCCCAAGTCCTTCGGGAGAGGGGGCGGTATAAAAATCTAATAAATAAATAAATAAATAAATAAAATAAAATAAAATAAAATAAAATAAAATCAAATAAAATCAAATAAAAGTAAAAGTAAGTAAAGTGGTCTGCCAGCAGCCCACAGAGTTAGCAGCGGAGTCGGACAGTGAGGAGGCTGGGGAGGATCATGGGCCAGTCCTGGAGTCTGGGGAAGGCCCGGACGAGGGCTCTGTGTCGGAGGCAGAGATGGGGCCAGGGCCATCTGGGAGCGATGCATGGATTCCGGAGCCTCCAGAGGCAGAGGAACAGGGGGAGCCTGTTCCTAGTGCGTGCGTGCGTGCACAGAGCTGCCAGAAGGCAAGAGCAGCTAAAGCAAAAAGGGTCAACTCAGGAGTAAGGCCAGGAGACGATTGGCCCCTCCCATAAGGCTTAAAAGAGCAGCAATGGCTCTTGGGCTCTTTGTAGGAAAGCAACATTGCTAAATCTGTTTCCAGTCGGCATCTCTTGTTTCTGAACTTCGTGGGGCTTTGCCAAGAAAGGCCTTTGGCAGGCTGCCAAAGAAGATAAAAGGTTTGTGATAAGCCCAAAGGACTTTTTCTGAAGGACTTGTTTTGCAATTAATTTGGACTAAGCTGGGAATGAAGTAATTCTCAGCTGTTATAATAAAATAGGTGTGTTTGAGAATAATTGTGTCCTGTAATGACTAAGTGAGCTTAGGTCACAACGTGGCTTGCGTGCCCACAGACAGGGCACTGTGTGCCACCTCTGACACCCGCAGCGTAGGTTCGCCATCACAGTCTTAATGCCTTGGTTTTTTTCCCCCCTTTGTTTCGTTTTTCAGATAAAGCTAGTATCGAACGGAGACTCTCAGCTCTGTGTTGCAACGCCGTCGCCGTCTATGAATAGAAGACCACCAACCCCCTCCACCCTACTCCCCAGGGACCACTCAGTGTAGCCAAAATCTGGGCATTTCCCATCCCGAAGGAAAGCTGGCTTCTATCAAAGGAAGAAGAAGAAAAAAACAGTTCGTGAAACGGAGAAAGAACAATTGCAAATAATGTTGTGGGGAGAAAAAATTGCCCTTAGACAAACATTCTTGTCCATCTTTCGTTTCACAGCCAGACGGGGAAAACTCTTTATACCCATTTCCACCGCAATTTTAATCTTGGCAAAGCAACGATTCGCCGTAGATTACGAGTGTACGGAACCAGCATCCTTCTCTGGAAAGATTCCCCCCCCCCCCCAAAAAAAATTTTGGTTCCCGTTTCGGGGAAACAGGACGAACGTTTGTAATCGCGGGACAAAACCGAACGAAGGCGCCAACGTTTGCTCTGGACTTCCGTCCCCGCGAAGCTTTGCAGCCGGGCGTGGGTGGCGCGAAGACTTCCCCCCCCCTCCCCGCCTCCAACCATCAGGATGCATTTTGCAAAATAAATAAATAAATAACTTGAGATGGCAAAATGACAGACCTTTTGAGAAGGTCGGTCGTAGACGTACGAGCTTGATGTTCTTCCCGAATTCCCTCTCGCCCGAATACTTTATATTGCACTAATTTACTAAACTGTGTATCGGTGGGGATTATTATTATTTTATTTTATTTTGATAATTAAAAAAAAAAAAAATACAGAAAAGGCACAACTTATCCATTCTTCCTGGCCGGGCAGAGAAGGGGAAACGATAAATTCATTATTGACTCGTTGAGGGTGCAGGAGAGACGGAGGGAAAAAAAAACCCACGAAATTATAAAAAAAAAAAAATCCTCTCGGACTTCAAACCTGCAGCTTTCTTAGGAGACATTTCGAAGTTGTGTAGACGTGTCGTACAGTGAATTCTTTGGTTTTTATAGCCCTTTATCTTAATACTTGAGTAAATACTCTATAGAGTGGCATTTTCTCGACCTTCTCAACTTTTTAAAGAGGTGCGGACTTCCAACTCTCAGAATTCCCTATATAGCCGGCTGGGGAATTCTGGGAGTTGAAGTCTTATGGGTCTTAGCTTTGCTAAGACGGAGAGAGAAAAAAACCTGATTTTCGATAACATTCTGATTTGGTTTCCTTCCCTGTCCTATAATCCTGGCTTGTTTAGTTGCATTAAGAAATCATTATAATCAGGTTTATCTGGAGCAGCTTTTGAGGACATCTGCCCTGTCCGCCTCCTCTTCTTATTCCTCCTCCAACCACCCCTTTCCGCAACTCAAAAAAGTTATTTTAAAAACAGGAATTTCATAGTTGGTCCTCTTTGGAGGCTTTCTTACTGCCATCACTTGAAAGGACAGGGGGAAAAATAAGCTTGTTTATAATGGAATCATTTCAATCCCTTCTTTTTTTAAAAAGAAAAAGAACAGTCAAAATTTCCTCGGATGGAAGTTGATTGGCATTTAAAACGCCCTCGAATTTAACGGAGTGTGAAGAACATGTCTTCGTGCGTTTATCTCTCCTTTTTTTTTTTTCCCCCTTTCCCTGTCTTTTATTTTTATTTTTTCCTTTGACAAAGTAATGTACTTTTTACTTTTATTTATCAGTAACAAGCAATTTCGGAAGTTCGTTTGAAAGTGTTCTATCCTTTTTTTTTTTTTTTTTAATTTATACGACGTTTGTATTTTTAGATCTTTAATACGGTGTTTCTACGACTACCTCTCCTTTGTAACTGCATGCGTTTAATTCTCGACCCGTAGTGTACTAACTGAAGAGAAAAGAAAAAAAAACAAAAAACCCTGTTGATAACTTTTATTATGGCCTGTATAAATGTATATTAAAGTTAAAAAAAAAAAAAAAAAGCAAGTGAAACAATAATAAACTGATACTCAGATGTTCCTATATATATATATAGATATATATAATACAGGGTTTGACCATCGGATTCAAAATCAAGCTGTCGATGTTTTATCTGTTTCGTTAGTTTGTTTTCATTTGGCCTAAGGAACAATAATGCCTCTTCCCAGAAAAGTTTCGACCTGATTCTGGGGTGGCGAGTTGCAATTAAAATGTTCACGGAAGGAACTGTATGGTCCTTGATGCTCTCTGAGTGGTGGTTTTCTTGAAGACGTTTCATGACCCAGCTAGGGAACATCATCAGTGCTAAAAGGGACAGGTTTGCAGAGATGAGGAGGAGGAGGAGGAGGGGGAAGAAGAGGAAGACGACTTGTCTCGGCGCTCTCTGAGCTTGGTGGTTTCCTCGCAGACGTTTCGTGACCCAACTAGGGAACATCATCAGTGATAGTAGGGAGTGTGGTTTGTGGGGTGAAGAAGCAGAATGAGGGGAGGAAGAAGAAAAAGGAGAGGAGGAGGGTAGGAGGAGGACCGTGGGGTCCTTGGTGCTCTCTCAGCTTGGTGGTTTTCTTGTAGACGTTTTGTGACCCAACTACGTAACAGCATCAGTGCTGGAAGGGAGAGGGGTTTGGGGAGAGGAAGAAGAGGTCTGCACTGATGATGTTACCTACTTGGTTCATGGAACGCCTGGAAGAAAACCACCAAGGACCCCACAGTCCTCCTTCCCTTCCTCCTCCTCCTCCTCCTCTTCTTCCCTCCTCCTCCACTCCATAACACCCCATTCCTTCAAGCACTGATGACATCAAGCTCGCAACTTGGGCGTCCTCCTGGATTCACGGCTGTCTTTAGAAGAGCACTTGACGGCCGTGACCGGGAGGATTTTTCATCAGGTTCGCCTGATCCGCCGGTTGCGTCCCTTTCTGGATCGGGACTCCCTACGCACGGTCACTCACGCCCTCGTCACCTCCCGCCTGGACTACTGTAATGCTCTCTACATGGGGCTCCCCTTGAGGAGCACCCGGAGGCTCCAACTGACGCAGAGTGCGGCCGCGCGGGTGGTGACGGGAGCGACGTGGCGCTCCCATGTGACACCTCTCCTGCGCGAGCTGCACTGGTTCCCGGTGGTCTTCTGGGTGCGCTTCAAGGTTTTGGTGACCACCTTTAAAGAGCTCCATGGCTTAGGACCTGGTTATCTACGGGACCGCCTGCTACCACCAATAGCCTCCCACCGGCCAGTTCGCTCTCATAGAGAGGGGCTCCTCCGGGTGCCATCAGCCAAACAGTGTCAACACAGGGGGAGAGCCTTCTCTGTGGGGGCACCTACTATCTGGAACGAGCTCCCCCCGGAGATACGGAGGATCCCGGATCTGCGCACCTTCCGTCGCGCGCTCAAGACTTTTTTATTTCATCAAGCTAGCCTGACCTAAGTCTTTCCCCTTTTTAAATGGAAGTTTTAAATTTGGTTTTAAAGTATTGGGGTTTTAAATTTGTTCAGCCAAATTATTTAATTCGTTTTATTCTATTCTAAATTTTGTATTTATATTGTTTTATTCTATGGCTGTTCACCACCCTGAGTCCTTCGGGAGTAGGGCGGTATACAAATTCAATAAAACTAAAACTAAACTAAACTAAACATTACCTAGTTGGGTCATGAAAAACCTGACCCCCCAAAAAACACACCCCAACTCAGAGAGCAACAAGGACTCCATCGTCATCTTCCTCTTCCTAGTCAGGCCATGAAACATCTGCAAGAAAATCACACAATCTCGGAGAGAGCACCAAGGACCCCCACACTTCCAACCCTGAGCTACACATATATTCTCTTCTTTTGGCGACAGCTTCTTACATGGGGAAGGTGCTTTGGGGGGCATCTTTCTTGGAAGCATTTGGCTGCCACTGTTGAAAACCAGGGTGCCATTTTTAAGGCAGAGAAAGAGACAAACCACAGTTGGTTGGCTGGCTGGAGAATCCTGGGATTTGGAAGTCCACGCATCTTAAAAGAGGGCTCTCCAACCTTGGCAACTTTAAGCCTGGTGGGCTTCAACTCCCAGAATTCCCCAGCCAAAATGCTTTAAGATGGGTTGACTCCCATAATTCCCTAGCTTGCATCCTTTAAGGGGTGGAATTCAACTCCCAGAATTCCCCAAGCCAGCATGCTTTAAGATGGTTGGCTCCCAGAATTCACAGCCAGCACAGTAAAATGTGCAGAGTTCAACTCCCAGAATTCCCTAGCTTGCATCCTTTAAGATAGGTGGACTTCAGCTCCCAGAATTCCCCAGCCAGCATGCTTTAAGATGGGTGGACTTCCACTCCCAGAATTCCCCACCTGGCATCCTTTAAGATGGGTGGACTTCAGCTCCCAGAATTCCCCACCTGGCATCCTTTAAGATGGGTGGAATTCAACTCCCAGAATTCCCCAGCCAGCATGCTTTAAGATGGGTGGACTTCCACTCCCAGAATTCCCCAGCCAGCCTGCTTTGAGATGGGTCGACTCCCAGAATTCACAGCCAGCACAGTAAAATGTGCAGAGTTCAACTCCCAGGATTCCCTAGCTTGCATCCTTTAAGATAGGTGGACTTCAACTCCCAGAATTCCCCAGCCAGCCTGCTTTAAGGTGGGTTGACTCCCAGAATTCACAGCCAGCACAGTAAAATGTGCAGAGTTCAACTCCCAGAATTCCCTAGCTTGCATCCTTTTAAGATGGGTGGACTTCAATTCCCAAAATTTCCTAGCTTGCATCCTTTTAAGATGGATGGACTTCACCTCCCAGAATTCCCCAGCTGGCATGCTTTAAGATGGGTGGACTTCAGTGGTGGGATGCAAAGCAAAAGCTGGCTGGGGAATTCTGGGAGTTGAAGTCCGCCAGGCTTAGCCCTGCCTTAAAAGTTACCCAAGTTGAAAAAACAAACCCTGGCCTGAACCATCAGGCCAAGAAGGTTCCTTCCCACGCTGAACCGCTGCTTTCCATCAGAGGAGGGTTAATTTAGGCCAGGTGGCTAAAGAGATTACCTTGAACTGGGACACCTGCCCACACAGATTGCCATAGTTTCCCTTGCAAAACAACTCCTGCCCTTTTGCGCTGCAACACACCCTTGGAAGTGTGACGGGCGTGCTTCCCTTGGCACGGCGTGATCGGATGATACCCTGATCCCTGTTCCTGCCTTTGACTTCACAGTCTTTGGACTTGGGCCTAGTTGAGCTTCGTCTGGCTAATCCTGGTCTGTTCTTCCAGTTTTACCGGGGGTCCTCTTGGATCTTAATTAGAGATGGGAAGGCCTGCAGGAAAAAAACAGGGTTTAAAAAGAATAATAATTTCTGAGGGGGGGGTTCCTGAATGGCTTTGGGGGGAAAGGAAAAAACAAACAAACTCTGTTTTTCCCTACCCCCGCCCCATTTTTCTAGTTTTTTTTCAAGGCCTTCCCATTTCTAATCTTGAGATTGCCCTCTAAAGCAGGGGTGAGGAACTATTGCCAACTTTATACCCTGTGGAATTCATCTCCCAGAATTCCCCAGCCAGCAGGCTTTAAGATGGGTGGACTTCCACTCCCAGAATCCCCCAGCCAGCCATTCTTTAAGATAGGTGGACTTCCACTCCCAGAATCCCCCATCCAGCATGCTTTAAGATAAGTGGACTTCAACTCCCAGAATTCCCCAGCCAGCAGGCTTTAAGAGGGGTGGACTTCCACTCCCAGAATCCCCCAGCCACCATGCTTTAAGATGGGTGGACTTCCACTCCCAGAATTCCCCAGCCAGCATGCTTTAAGAGGGGGGACTTCCACTCCCAGAATCCCCCAGCCAGCAGGCTTTAAGAGGGGGGACTTCCACTCCCAGAATCCCCCAGACAGCCTGCTTTAAGATAAGTGGACTTCAACTCCCAGAATTCCCCAGCCACCATGCTTTAAGATGGGTGGACTTCCACTCCCAGAATTCCCCAGCCAGAATGCTTTAAGATAAGTGGACTTCAACTCCCAGAATTCCCCAGCCACCATGCTTTAAGAGGGGAGGACTTCAACTCCCAGAATTCCCCAGCCACCATGCTTTAAGAGGGGAGGACTTCCACTCCCAGAATTCCCCAGCCAGCATGCTTTAAGAGGGGTCAACTCCCAGAATTCACAGCCAGCACAGTAAAATGTGCAGAGTTCAACTCCCAGAATTCCCTAGCTTGCATCCTTTAAGATGGGTGGATTTCAGTGCTGGGATTCAAAAAAATTTACCATCGGTTCTGTGGGTGTGGCTTGGTAGGCGTGGCATGGCTTGGTGGGAGTGGCTTGGGCATGGCAGGGGAAGAATACTGCAAAATCTCCATTCCCACCCCACTCCAGGGGAAGGATACTGTAAAAGCCCCATTCCCTCCCCACTCCAGGGGAAGGATACTGTAAAAGCTCCATTCCGTCCCCACTCCAGGGGGAAGGATACTGTAAAAGCCCCATTCCCTCCCCACTCCAGGGGAAGGATACTGTAAAAGCTCCATTCCGTCCCCACTCCAGGGGGAAGGATACTGTAAAAGCTCCATTCCCTCCCCACTCTGGGGGGCGAGGGAAGGTTACTGCAAAATCCCCATTTCCTCCCAATCAGCTGGGACTCGGGAGGCAGAGAATAGATGGGGGCGGGGCCAGCCAGAGGTGGCCGGTTCTCCGAACTACTCAAAATTTCCGCTACAGGTTCGCCAGAACTGGTCAGAACCTGCTGAAACTTCCAGAAGCCCCCAGCCAGTTTCCTTTAAAACGGCTGGACTTCAATTCCCCAGCCAGCGCAGGAACTGATCAAGTCCACCCATCTTAAAACACTCTGGCTGGTGAATTCTAGGAATTGAAGCCTAGACGTCTTAAAATTGCAAAATATGAAAAAACGCTGAGAAAAAAATCAGGAAGGAGTCCAGGAGCCCCATTTCTGACTTAACAAAATTTATTATGGCTTCTGAAAGCGGCGGGATTTAAATTATAAATTTGTCATTTTTTGGCAGTTCACAAAAGCCTGAAACAACTTTCCTTAGAAGTGATGCCACCAGACTCCTGGTTAATTAATTAATTTTGCAAGTCAGGACAATACAAACGTTGAATGGAAAGACGGAACGTGTGATTAAAATCTCGGTCTGGCTTTTCAAAACGATCACTTTGGGATATCAACAAAGCCGATTTCTGCTTCGGATTGAGAAAAATAAATCCTCTTTAGCAACTGAGTTTATTTTGATTTCTCAAATTTTAAACACCGTGGTTCTTCCTCCCAGAAGGACTCCGGGTGGCATACGAATGAAATATTAAAATATAAAAATGGTGTGTGTGTGTGTGGGTGTGTGTGTGTGTGTGTGTGTGTGTGTGTGTGTGTATGTATATATATATATATATATATATATATGGTGTATCTATCTATCTATCTATCTATATATGGTGTATTTATATATATATAAATTTAAAAAGAGGCAAAGACCATAACAATTCAAAATTAAAAGTTCATTAAAAGTTTCCCACGCCCTTCTGTAATCCCGGCCTTGACACTAAATACTGTGAGTTTGCTATTCCGTTTATCTTCTGTTTCCCACTTCTCTCCCACGGTTCCACGCTCCGAAATTTTAAGACTACTCAGGCCTTAAGGTAGCAATGAACCTTCTCCTTTTATCCCGTAAAATGCCAGGATCCCGGACAACACTGTGCAAAATCCTTTTCAATCAAGCCAGCAATTTTTCCAGCCTCAAGTGACAGATTTCACCCATGTGCCTTTTTTTTTTTTTTCTTTCTTCCAGTCGTTTTTCAACAGGATTGAAGCCAGAAAGGATGAACTGAAATGGGATAAGCAAGAGGGAAAGATTGCTTGGTCTTCCAGAGATCCTGCTGAAATTAAGAGTGGGTGGGTGGGGTGTCCCCGGGGCAATGGGAAAATTTGTTCCCCATCATTTACATCAAGAGTTTCTCACTGTTGAATGGGGACTATCAATTTCCAAGATCCCCCAGGCAGCATGCCTTAAGATGGATGGACTTCAATTCCCAGAATTCCCCAGCCAGCATGCTTCAAAAGGGGTGGACTTCCACTCCCAGAATTCTGGGAATCGAAGTCCACCCCTCTTAAAGCATGCTAACTGGGGGATTCTGGGAGTGGAAGTCCACCCCTCTTAAAGCATGCTGGCTGGGGAATTCTGGGAGTGGAAGTCCACCCCTCTTAAAGCATTGCCGGCTGGGGAATTCTGGGAGTGGAAGTCCACCCGTCTTAAAGCATGGCTGGCTGGGGAATTCTGGGAGTGGAAGTCCACCCCTCTTAAAGCATTGCCGGCTGGGGAATTCTGGGAGAGGAAGTCCACCCATCTTAAAGCATGGCTGGCTGGGGAATTCTGGGAATTGAAGTCCACCCCTCTTAAAGCATGCTGGCTGGGGAATTCTGGGAGATGAAGTCCACCCCTCTTAAAGCATGCTGGCTGGGGAATTCTGGGAATTGAAGTCCACCCCTCTTAAAGCATGGCTGGCTGGGGAATTCTGGGAATTGAAGTCCACCCCTCTTAAAGCATGCTGGCTGGGGAATTCTGGGAGTGGAAGTCTATCCCTCTTAAAGCATGCTGGCTGGGGGATTCTGGGAGCTGAAGTCCACCCCTCTTAAAACATGGCTGGCTGGGGAATTCTGGGAGTGGAAGTCCACTCATCTTAAAGCATGGCTGGCTGGGGAATTCTGGGAGTGGAAGTCCACCCGTCTTAAAGCATGCTGGCTGGGGAATTCTGGGAGTGGAAGTCCACCCGTCTTAAAGCATGGCTGGCTGGGGAATTCTGGGAGTGGAAGTCCATCCCTCTTAAAGCATGCTGGCTGGGGAATTCTGGGAGTGGAAGTCCCCATTGCATCTTAAAGTTGCCAAGATTGGGAAACCCTGATCTAGATGCATCTTCCAACCAACCGCATAAGACAGCCGGCCTCTCCAGTTCCCACCATTTTGGGGTTTGTTTGTTTTTTTTAGACTACCAACGATGACTCAACCAAGCAAATAAATTCACGATTTCTATTCTTTCTGCAAAGCTACCTTTGGCCTGCTGGAGCAATCCTTACTCTGGACCAGGCCAGCCAAAACCGTAATTAGATGTCGAAAAGCAGAACGAAGCCGGTGCCAGATGCTGGCCTGTTTGCTCAAAACATGGAAAAGCAGTTTGCTGCATTTAAAAGAAAGAGAGATGGTTAAAGAAGATTGGCATCTTTCCCCTCCTCGAATGAAACCAGTTGAGCATTTAAAACCTGTTGGATCAGATCATCCATCCAAGTTTCTCGCTTTTAATTGGCTCGGCTCACCGTGGCAGCTTCCCAATACTTTTGAGATCGCAACTTCCAGAATCCCTTGGAGAAACATGGGAAGGGAATTATAAACCTTGCTTGTTTAAGCTCTTTTGGGAGGCGGCGATGCCCTTTAAGGCAAACAGCTCGGGACTGGCGCCTCGGGTGCGCACTCCAATAATCCGAGGATTGCATTTTGCACGCCTTCCAAATTTCACTTTGCATTCGGTTTTATTTTTGTGTTAACACAAGTTTCGTTTTGACTCTTGCCAAATTAAACTGGCTTACATTTCCCTCCTCGTTTGCCCCTTTGAAATGGTTACTGTCCTATAATTTCAAAGGTTTAGTCTTCAAAGAGCATGAAATATTTTAATTTCTAATTTTAATATTTTTTTAAAAAAAACTTCAGAACATTTTCAATATCTTAATTGGTCCTGTTTGATAGGCTGAGGTTTACGCAGGTAGTCCTCGACTTATGGTCACAATTGACCCCCCAACATTTCTGTTGCTAAGGGAGAGACAGTGGCTAAGGCAGTCCTTGACTTACAACAGTTTGTTTAGTGACTGTTCAAAGTTAACAATGGCGCTGAAAATGTGACTTATTTTTCACAGTTATGACCTTTGCAGCATCCCCATGGATCATGGCATCAAAATTCAGATACTTGGCAACTGGTTTCATATTTATGACGGTCGTAGTGTCCAGGTGTCACACAATCCCCTTTTGCGGCCGTCTGACAAGAAAAGCCAAGGGGTAAGTCGGATTCACTTAACAACGGTGTGACTAACTTAACAACGGCAGTGATCCACTTAACAACTGCGGCAAGAAAAGTCGTAAAATAGAGCAAAACTTACTTAACAACTGTCTCGCTTAGCAACATAAGTTTGGGGGTTCAATTGTGGTCATAATCAAGGACTACCTGTAATTATCTTATTGTTGCCTGTCTTGCAAAGAAAATACATTATTTGGAGAATATGTTCCCTTAGCAAGTGCAGGTACTCCTCGACTTACAACCATTTGTGCAGTGACCATTCAAAGTTATGACAACACTGAGAAAAGTGACTTATGACCAGTTCTCACACTTACGACTGTTGCAGCATCCCCGTGGTCACTGATCAAAATTCGGGTGCTTGGCAACCAGCCTATATCTACAAACAGATGCAGCATCCCGCCAGGGCCCTTCGATCCGCTTTTGCGACCTTCCCAGCTGGCTTCTGACAAGCCAAGGGTCAAGGAGGGAAGCCAGATTCGGTTAACGGCCACATGATTCGCTTAACAACGGCAGCAATTTGCTTAAGAGCCCAGGGCAAAAAAAAATAATTCTAAAATCAGACACGGTTCACTTTTTTTTTAAAAAAAAAAAACTTCTTCCATTTAGCAGCAGAAATTGTGAGCCCAATTGTGGTCATAAATCGAGGATCACGTGTACCGACCTTCTGTCGGGAACCTCAAAATTATCAGGGTTTCCAAGACATAAACCAACTGTAATTCGGTGACTGAAAAAAAGTCTGCTTTAGGCATCCGTTTGAAGGAATTTTTAAAAGAAAAGATAGAAGAAGGAGGAAGGTTTAAATTCCTCGCCCTCCCAAAACAGGAATGAAATGAATGTTATTTTACATAATCATATTTTGTTTGCTATGTTTTATGATACAGGTGGTCCCTGATTTATGACCATTCATTTAGTGACCATTTGAAGTTACCACGGCGCTGAAAAAAAGTGACTTGTGAAAAATTTGACGTCGCCACAATGTGAAAAAGAGGTTGAATTTGGGGAAGAAACCACAAACTCAGCTGGACCCTCCCATTTCAGTTTAATATGTTTAGGTTTAAAGGGGGAGTGTAAGTGTGTGTATAGACATACTTAACGTATGCCTATATTAGAGAACGATGGTGCTGGAGGAGACTCCTGCGAGTCCCTTGGAGTGCAAGGCGATCCAACCGGTCAGTCCTAGAGGAGATCAACCCTGACTGCTCTTTAGAAGGTCAGATCCTGAAGAGGAAACTCAAATACTTTGGCCACCTAATGAGAAGGAAGGACTCACTGGAGAAGAGCTCAATGCTGGGAAAGATTGAGGGCAAAAGAAGAAGGGGATGACAGAGAACGAGGTGTTGAGACTCTAGAAAGAGTGCAGAGAAGAGCAACAAAGAGGATTAGGGGACTGGAGGCTAAAACGTATGAAGAACGGTTGCAGGAACTGGGCCTGGCTGGTCTAGTGAAGAGAAGGACCAGGGGAGACAGGAGAGCATCTTCCAATATTTGAGGGGCTGCCACAGAGAGGAGGAAGGGGGTCAAGCTATTTTCCAAAGCAAAAGGAAGGAAGAAAGGAGGGAGGGAGGGAGGGAGGGAGGGAGGGAGGGAGGGAGGGAGGGAAGGAAGGTGGAAGGGAGGGAAAGAGAGAGAGAGAGAGAAAGAAAGAAAAGAAAGAAAGAAAAGAAATAAAAGAAAGAAAGAAAGAAAGAAAGAAAGATCTGAATGAACCATAGATGGACAGAAGACATGGCTAGTCTAGTGAAGAGAAGGACCAGGGGAGACAGGAGAGCATCTTCCAATATTTGAGGGGCTGCACAGAGAGGAGGAAGGGGGTCAAGCTATTCTAGTTATTTGGTTTAAAATGGGATTTTATTGTACATGTTTCTTAACTTGTGTTCGCCGCCCTGAGTCCTTCGGGAGAATGGCGGCATATAAATACATGTAATAAATAATGAGTAATAAATATTCTCCAATGCACCCAAAGGCCAGACAAGGAACAATGGATGGAAACTGAACAAGGAGAGATTCAACCTGGAAATAAGGAGAATTTTTCTGACAGTGAGAACAATCAACCCATGGAACAGAAGTTGCCTTCGGAAGTTGTGGGAGCTTCATCACTGGAAGCTTTCGAGAAGAGACTGGGCTGCCATCGGTCAGAAATGGTGTAGGGTCTCCTTGCTTGGACAGGGGGTTGGACTAGATGACCTTCGAGGTCCCTTCCCACTCTGTTATTCTATTCTTCTTCTTATTCTGTTACAAAACAGAAATAAGGTTGAATTTTTTTCCAGTGCAGATATTTTTTTTTTTCAGAAGAGATTGGACAACCGCTTGAATGGTTCAGAGAGTCCTCGACTTACGACGGTTCATTCATTCCAATGACCGTTTGAAGTCACGACGGCCCTGGAAAAAAAAAGGGACACGACCATTTTTTTCCCACTTATGGCCATGGCAAGCAGTCCCACGGTCATGGGATCGAAATTCAGAAGCTCGGCCACCGACTCATAGTTATGACGGTCGCAGTGTGCCTGGGTCACGTGATCCTCTTTTGCGACCTTCTGACAAAGCAAAGTCGATGGGGGGAAGCCAGATTCGCTTAACAACCAGGTGACTGATTTCATGACTGCAGGGATTCGCTTAACAACGGGGGGCAAGAAAGGTCGCAAAATGGGGCAAAACTCACTTATTTATTTATTTATTCAATTTATATACCGCCCACTCTCCTATTGGACTCAGGGCAGTGCACAGACAAGGATAAAAAACATACCAATACAAAATTTAAAATCAATTAAAAGAATTATACAGCTTTGGCCCACAATTTAAAACAATCCAATTAAAACTCAAGTTACACTTAAAAAGCTAAAAAGCCAAAAAGAGCTAAAAAATGTCTCGCTTAGCCACAGAAATTTGGGGCTCAATTGTGGTCGTACGTTGAGGACTGTCTCTATAGGGTAGGGGTCCCCAAACTTGGCAGCTTTCAGACTTGTGGACTTCAACTCCCAGAATTGTCCAGCCAGCATTTTCTCCTCTTCTATTTTATTCTGTTTCAAAGCGGTTGAAAGACACCGGGAATCTCAGAAAAAAAATCAAACCCGCACATTTTTTTTTTTTTTTCTCCCAGAATTGCAACCGGGCTCTTAAAAATTGTGGCAATCACCACAACAGCTTTAAACAACAACAACAACTACTACTACTACAATAGCAAACCATCTCTCCATTCTCTCGGTCGAGTAAATTAAAAGAAAAAGAACTCCCAAAAAAAAACCAAGAAAAAAAACTGCAGATGAAAGAGAGTTAAATTTAATTTGGTTTTTTTTTTCCCCAGATTGTCTTTCTTTCGTTGGGAGAGCACAGCTGTGTGTGTTTTTTTACATGCATGGTGTTTTAATGAGAATACGGTACAGTGTCCTGGGCTCAGATCCAAAATTCAATGCAGTGGGAAGGGAGGGAGGCTGTGAAGGGTGGAGAGGGAAAAAAAAACAACAGTATTTTGTTGGTTGCGAAGGACAAAGGCCACTCCGGACAAGATCTCAGCGCCGGGTAAGTTGGCTCCTTCTTCCTTTGCGTTGAGTGTTTCAGATTTTTTAAACTTAGTCTAGCTAAAAGTGGGGTGGAAATTGTTCCGAGACAGGAAAATCAGTAAACCCAGAAAATATCTCATGAGTTGCAAGGCTGAAGTTGGAATCCCTTTGCACTTGATCTGTCAACTTTGGGAGAATTTTTGTTTGCATCTGAAGAGGTTCCCTGTTAGGAGAAGATTTATTTTATTTATTTATTTATTGGTTCAATTTATATGCTGCCGTTCTCTGGAGACTCAGGGCGGTTTACAATGCTTTTTAAGCAATAGCCTTCATACTTTTGTATATACCTGCTTAGTAGGGCTTTCGGCCCCCCCAAGCGGTGTTCTTTCTTATACAAAGTCAACTTATTGCCCCCACAAACCGGGTCCTCATTTTACCTACCTCGGAAGGACGGAAGGCTGAGTCAACTTTGAGCCGATCAGAATCGAACTCCTGACTTTGAGCAGAGTTACCTGCAATACTGCCTTGTAACAACTGTGCCACCACAGATTCCTTCCTTCCTTCCTTCCTTCCTTCCTTCCTTCCTTCCATTGATTGATTGATTGGTTGGTTGGTTCGATTTATATGCCGCCCTTCTCCGGAGACTCAGGGCGGCTTACAATGCGTTAAGCAATAGCCTTCATACTTTTGTATATACCTGCTTAGTAGGGCTTTTGCCCCCCCCCAAGCGGTGTTCTTTTTTTTATACAAAGTCAGCTTATTGCCCCCACAATCCGGGTCCTCATTTTACCTACCTCGGAAGGATGGAAGGCTGAGTCAACCTTGAGCCTGGTGAGATTCGAACTTGCAGTAATTGCAGGCAGCTGGTGCTACTTAACAGCGCTTTAGTCTGCTGCGCCACCGAGGCTCTTGGGTTGAAGTCTTTGCCTTGAAGCCCAGCTGGACTTCAACGGTTAAGGAAGGGCTGTGTGGGGGGGATCCATGCCTTTATTCACAATGTTTTGATTGTGAAACAACAATAATTAATAATCTTTTATTATTATTGATTCGTTTGGGTGAAAGGAGAAATAAATAGAAGGGAAAGTTTGTAGCTCAGGGGTGAATTTGTCCTGGGGTCCTGGGTGCTCTCCGAGCTGGTGGTTTTCTTGCAAAATGTTTCACAACCCAACTAGGTTACAACATCATCATCATCAGGTGAGGGGGGTTGTGGAGCAAAGAGGACGGGGAGGAGGATTGTGGGGTCCTTGGTCTTCTCTGAACTGCGTAGTTTCCTGGCAGAGTTTTTGTGACCTAAACTAGATTACTATCATCAGTGCTAGAAGGGAAGGGGCTTGGAGGAGGAGGAGGAGGAGGAGGAGGGGAGGAGGAGGAGGAGGACTGTGGGGGGGGTCCTTGGTACATTTTGAACTTGGTGGTTTTCTTGAAGACATTTCGTGACCCAACTTGGGAACATCATCAGTGCTAGAAAGGTTTTTTTGCAGGGAGGAGGAGCAGGAGGACGATTGTGGGTTCCTTGGTGCTATCAGAGCTTGGCGGCCTTTTTGCAAATGTCTCACACAACCCAGCTAGGTTACATCATCAATGTTAGAAGGGAGTGGGGTTTGCAGGGAAGAGGAGGAGGGGGGGGAGGAGGAGGAGGAGGAGTGTTGGATGTTTATCCTACGGTTGGGTAGATAATATATAGAAAACTAGAACTTTGTCTGTGTTACCGAAGAGAACTGGAATTGTAAGCAAACTATGTTTTGTGTTGAACCGTGATTATTTGAAGAAGTGTTATCTTTGTTTTGAGAAGCCAAGTTTGTTTTTTACTACAAGTAAAGACTGTTTATTTTTCTATCAACGTTCAGAGTCTGTGAGTATCTGTGTATTTTTGCTAAGCAACGTATCAATTCGCTGTCTGGTCCGTTGCACCGTTTTGCCGAGGGCAAGTTTTACCCTCAACACTGAGGATGACCGTGGGGGTCCTTGGTGCTATCAGAGCTTGGCGGCCTTCTTGCAAATGTCTCACGACCCAGCTAGGTTACACCATCAGTGCCTAGGAGGGAGTGGGATTTGTTAAGAAATTCTTCTAAATCAGCTGAGCTTCAGGTTAACTATCTTTCAAATAGTTCCAAATCGTTTCGGGGAACTGAATCCATCAGCCCAACCAATTGAGGTGTCTTCCAAAGAAAGAGGAATATGTGTGCAATGAATCCTAAAATATTTTTCTTTTTTTTTTTTTTTAAACCATCAGGTGCCCGTTGCGGCCACTTAAAAGTCTCATCCGACTTTTAAGGCGTCACTCACAATCTGGCAGCTGCCCCTGATTTTTTTTTTTTTTTTTTAATTCTTAAGGAATTTTGTTTCGGGGAACTTCTAGCAGAAGTAAAAAAAGAGAAAGAAACTTCTACTGTTTTTTTTTTATTGCAAAAGTTTTACAATTACATTTTCACCCCATTTCCCCCCCCCAACCCACCCCAACCTCCCCAATCACCCTAACCCTCCCAAACCCCCCCTAGCCCTCCCCTCCCCCCCGGACTTCCACAGAATATAATCCAATCAAAACCCCCTTTTTATAAAACTTGAACCCCTCCATCCCCCATATAATTTTTCATCTTCACAAAACTCAAATATTTCTATCTTTATATAATACTTTCAGTGAAAAGCTATTTGATACTTCCTAGTTTGATATTTGTTCTGCACATAATCTATCCACTTTTTCCCCTCCCATTCATAAGTCTCTTGTGAGCGATCTTTTAAGTATGCTGAAATCTTCGCCATTTCTGCAAAACTGGCCATCTTCAAAGTCCATTCCTCAATAGTGGGCAAAGCTTCATTTTTCCAGTATTTACCTATCAATAATCTCGCTGCTGTTATCATATACAATATCAACTTAATTTCACCCAATGTAAAACCCTTAACTATACCCAATAAAAACAATTGTGGAGAAAATTGAATTTTTTTTTCTTAAAAACATTCTGCATGACCCACCAAATTTTTATCCAAAAAGCCTTAACTTTCTTACAAGTCCACCAAACATGATAATATGTAGCATCTAAGCAGTCACATCTCCAACATTTTGGCTGAACATTAGGGTACATAGAAACTTCTACTGTTGAGCAATTGTAACGCCAAGGACTTTTAAAATGTCACAACGTGATAAACAGGTTTTTTCACTTTATATACCCAAAAATGCTTCGTTTCACCCTTGAGAAATCTTCAAAGGAAGGCAAGAGAACTCGGGAAGGTATTTGAACGCTTCAAAAATGGAACGTTGTATTTTGAAGCTTTCGTTTCCCCCCTAACCACTGGTTCGCACTGCCAATGCACTTTTCTTTTGAACCTACAGTTAACTTTCTTCTTCTCTCAAAGCCACTCGGTTCCTCTCCATTTCTGTTTTCTGCTTCTTCGTTTTTTTTCCCCTTTACGGCGCGATAAAGGCACAGGCGGTCCCAGAGATCTGTTGCCGTTTTATCGATGGCATAAAAAAAGATTTACTTCAAAGGAGATCATCGGCCACAATATTTAGGCCTTGTGTTTTGATGCTCTTTGAAACTTGGGTAATAGTTAGGAATGGGCACGCGTAAGCGAAGTGCACGGTTTTTTCCATCTGTTGCAATTTCTCATCCAGCCTGTTCAACATTTAGTTTAAAACCCAGCCTGAAAATTCTCTGACAAGGACAAATTTGCTGGATCTTAATAAAGCAGGTAAGGAAACCTTTTCTTGCAGAGGAAGGGAAGGATTGACATATTTTTTATTTTTATTTTTATTTATTTTTATATGCCGCCCTTCTCCAGAGACTCAGGGCGGCTTACAATACGCTAAGCAATAGCCTTCATACTTTTGTATATTTATACAAAGTCAGCTTATTGCCCCCACAAACCGGGTCCTCATTTTACACACCTTAGAAAGGATGGAAGGATGAGTCGACCTTGAGCCTGGTGAGAATTGAACTCGCAGTAATTGCAGGCAGCTGGATGTTAAATGTTGCCTTAGTAGGAGTTAAATGCTTAGTAGATGTTAAATGCTGCCTTAGTAGGAGGCATTAGCCTCCTACGCCACTCAGACATAGAATATTTTGAATAGAATAGAATAGAATAGAATAGAATAGAATAGAATAGAATAGAATAGAATAGAATAGCAGAGTTGCAGAGTTGGAAGGGACCTTGGAGGTCATCTAGTCCAACCCCCTGCTCAGGCAGAAGAACCTATGTTATTTCAGACAACTGGCTGTCCAATCTCTTCTTAAAAACCTCCAGTGATGAAGCACCCACAATTTCTGGTGGCAAGCTGTTCCACTGGTTAATTGTCTTCACTGTTGGGAAGTTTCTCCTCAATTCCAGGTTGCTCCTCTCCTTGGTTAGTTTCCACCCGTCGCTTCTTGACCTGCCTTCTGGCGCTTTGGAAAATAGCTTGACCCCCCAAATCTTCTTCGGGGCAGCCCCTGAAATACTGAAACGCTGCTATCATGTCACCCCTAGTCTTTCTTTTCATCAAAATAGACATACCCAGTTCCAGCAACCGTTCTTTATATTTTGCTTCCCCTCTCCCCCCAAATCTCATTTCTCCTTTGTCCTTCTCTAACCAAATTGCAAAACGGGACATTTTGCCGAAGGCAGAGATCTAAGATAACCATCAGAATCAGAATCGGAATAGAGCTGGAAGGGACTTTGGAGGTCTTCTAGTCTAACCCCCCATCCGGAGGCAGGAAACCCTATCTCATTTCAGACAAGTGGCTGTCCAGTCTTTTCTTCAAGACCTCCAGTGTTGCACCACCCACAAGTTCTGGTGGCAAGCAGTTCCACTGGTTAATTGTCTTCATTGTCAGGAAGTTAATTCCAGGTTGCTTCTCTCCTTGGTTAGTTTCCATCCATTGTTTCTTGTCTGGTGCTTTGGAGAATAATTTGACCCCCTCTTCTTTGGGGAAGCCCCTGAGATATTGGAAGACTGCTATCATGTCCCCTCACCCCGGTCCTTCTTTGCAACTGTTCTTCATATGTTTTAGTCTCCAGGCCTTTAATCCTCTTAGTTGCTCTTCTCTGCACTTTTTCCAAAGTCTCAACATCTTTTTTTGGAGTTTGGTGACCAAAATAAGTTGCAGTATTCCAGGTGTGGACCTTACTATGTTATAGAAATGAAAAGCTGGAAAACAGACAGATGCATTTATTTGCGCAAAGGTTCAGTGCCGTTTTTGGTTGTTGCAAAACTGAACAAAGACGAGTTATGATTTCATGATTTATATATGTTTTCAAGACAAAAGAGTTCTATGAGCCTTTCCAGCTTTCATATATGGTTACATTATAAATACATTATACTTATATTACACTTTACTAATTACCAAACCATTACATGCTAGTTAATAAAATTATTTTGGCTACACATTTTTACTACTCCATCACTTTATAGTTTACAACTTTCCTTTAAGCGCTGTAATGTTTAAATGCAGAAATTATGACTATACTTTAAACCATAAGTAACTTTCTGTTCCCTATGCATGTCCTTTCAGATGTTCACATATATCTGTATTTCCGTAGTTTTGATTCTATTAAGAAAATATATAGAATCAGTGTGTTTTGACACAGTGCCATAGGTCAAGTAATTATGAGGAAATCTATGATGTAATTGCTTAGCTTCTCCTCCTTATCAGAGTCTTTCATCCACCAGAACACCATTCCTGAGCTTTCCTGATGGATGACAGCTGGGCCCCATCAGAAGATATATTTACCAATAATGGGGTTCAGCTGCGTCCAACAAGCACGTTTCTCTCTTATAATAATGGTAATAGAGAGGTTCTCTCAAACTTTAATAGAGAAGGTTATTCAGAGTTCATGGATTTGATCTGACTTTATGTATCTGACTTGGTATGATTATTTATTTTATTCACCTTATTTCTTATTTGCTATATCTACCTCAACTAAAGCTTTACGAAGTCATATTTCACGTGATTTTGATTCTGTGCCTCTGTTTACACAACCAAGGATCGTATTCGCTTTTTTGGGCGGCGGCCACACGTGGCTGGCCCGTGTTTAAGGGATCGTCCACTACGACTCCAAGGTCCCTCTCGCAGCGACTGTTTTTGAGCCAGGTTTCATCTCATCTGTACTCGTACAAGACAAGAGCCATTTGTCCGGAATTGAACAGGGCCGTGATGGTGAACCTATGGCACGCGTGCCACAGATGGCACGCGTAGCCATATCGCTGGGCACGCAAGCTCAGCTCTGGCACGCGCCAGCTGATTTTTCGGGCCTTCTGGGCCCACCAGAAGTAGGGAAACAGGCTGTTTCCTGCCTCCTGAGGGCCTCGGGGATGGGTGGGGGTGGGGAAGGCCCGTTTTTGGCTCTCCCCAGCCTCCAGAGCCTTTCTAGGAGTCTGGGGAGGGCGAAAATGGCTTTTCCCACCCCGCCGGAGGCCGAAAACGGCCCATTTGCCAACTTGGAGGGGTTGCATACGCATGCAAGGGGGCAGGGCGCATAGAATTTTGGGTGTGGGCACGCTCACGCGCGACATCCACACACACCCCCACTCCTGGCACACGATGGCAAAATGGTTAGCCATCACTGGAATAGGGTTTCTTGCTTGAGCTGAGGCATTCGACGACAGCAAGGGTCCCTAAACTCTGGTTCACGGACTGATACCAGTCTGATATGGAATGATGGGACCAAGCAACATTCCTGGGTCAGCCAGAGACAGTTTTATTTGCGCAGTTTCAGAACCAGATTCGTATCTGCAATTCTGAACAAAGGAAGAGTTCTGATACAGCTGCTTTTATACATATCCAAGACAAAGGATTCTGCTGGCACAGCAATTTTCCATATATGGTTAACATACATCCGTTACATGATAATTGACACTTTTTAATTAATAAATTCCTGCCTTAATTTATAGTACATGAGATAATTTTAGCTAAATATCCTCCTTAGTTCTGTATCCGCTGATGCGTAGATTCATGGCTGGCCTTGGATTAATAAGTAAGTTTTTGTTTCAGATGGATGTCTCTGCATCCTTGACAGATATCTTCCTCAGAAGACATATATTATACATGGTCCTTGCATCTTTGACAGATAGGCCCCTCAAACGATATATGTTTGCCAAGAATGGAATTTCGCTGACAGTGTAGTCTTTGAACAAGCACATTTCTTTCTTTATAATAATGTGAATAAACAGGGTCCTCCAGTGTTCATATAGCTGACCTTATATCATTCACTTTATTCACATTATTATATTATTTACCTTATCCACTTTAAATCCGTGACCCATTGGGAACCAGTCCACGCGAAGCTCCATTTGCCCATGTGCAAGTTTAAGTTGCGTGTGTGAAAGCATCGCTTCCCCACCCACTGCGGTCACCCACCGCCGTGGGAAAGATTGGGGCCCACTGGACTAGAACCAGGGGTGGGCTGTTGGGGGCTCACAGGGGTTCAGGAGACCCTCTAGCTAAGATTCGGTGCAGTTTGGAGAACCCCCAAATCCCACTCCTGGCTGGCCCCTCCCATCCCACCACTCCTCTCCCAGAAGTCCCCACGCGGCCCGTTTTGGATGCAGGAAAGTGCCGGGTGCGCGTGGAGGCTCGGGGAGGGCGAAAAACGGGCCTACTGGAAGTTCGGGAAGGCCAGAAACGGGCCGACCTCCAGAGGGCCTCCGGAGCCTGGGGAGGCCATTTTTGCCTTCCCAGAGGCTCAAGAAAAGCCTCCGGAGCCCGGGGAGGGTGAAAAGGCCACACCCATCATGGCCACGCCCACCCAGCAACCGGGCAGAAAACCCCTTGCTAAAATTTTTAAAGTCCACCTGTAACAAGAAGAGCCTCCAAGCCTCCTTCCAACCCTCTGATTCTATGAGTTTTTGAAATTAGGCTGAAGGGTTGCAGCCCAGCCTTGCCAATAAAAGTTTTGTTCAGCTAGGAATTAAAAAAAACAACAACAAAACCTTGAGGACTAGCTACCTGATCATTCGCTTCCACTTTGTCAGCAAGAGTCTGCTCTGTGCTGCAATAGGACTGAATATGCAACTTGCAAAGCGTGTTTGGCTACCTGGGACTTGACCTGTTTGAGTGCATCAAGTAGTATCTTAGAAATAGCAAGGCCCACTTTGCCAGTACAGGTAGTCCTCGGTTTACAACAGTTCATTTAGTGACCGTTCCAAGTTACGACGGCCCCAGAAGAAGTGACTTAGGAGTGTTTCTCACTCTTTAACGACCTGTGTAAACATCCCCGTGATCAAAATTCAGATGCTTGGCAACTGATTCATACTTATGACGGTCGCAGCGTCCCGGGGTCACATGACGTCCCCTTTTGCGACCTTCCGACATTCCAAGTCAAGGGGGGGGGAAGCCAGATTCACTTAACAACCGTGTTACTCATTTCACAACTGCAGGGATTAATCAATGTAGAAAGAAACAGCCCATTTCTGAGGGGAAGACTGGCATATTTAGTACAAAGTGACGAAGCTAGCTAATAATTCAGTGGGTGAAAATATCTTCCTTTTTTAAAAAAAAAATTCTTTTAATTTTTAAACAAACAAAACATAAAAAATCCATCTTCCATAACAATTGCAAACAGTGTGTCGGTCGGTTACAAATCCCTTGTACTTCGTCCCCATATTCATATTTTACTAATTATCTAATTTCTCATATCATCAACCTGATATATATCTTTGTATCATGATCCTCATTTATAATTTATCTAACAATGGCATTATCATTCCAGAAAAAAATATCTTCACATATTATATTATAACATTCATTTTAGATTTCATATTTCATTTCCATGTTTTAGAATCTAGCCATTGATAAAATAAGTCTCATATCTTAGATAAACAATATTACAATATTACATATCTTGTAATATTGTTTATCTTCCTGTTCTCTAATTTCAAATGTCAATTTACTCATTTCAGCACATTCCATAATTTTCTTAAAATATCTTCCTTTTCATAACTGTGAGGCATTGTTCATTTCCTATGAGAAGGAGAGTCAGTGACCTTCGGTTAATTTTATCTTATCTGGCATGGGAGTTTTTAATCATTTTGGCCTCTTCTCCCAACCAGGGGCCCTCCAGGTTAAGCAAATAATTGCCAGTTGTCCTTGATTTATGACCACAATTGAGCTCAAACTTTCCCCGCCCAAGCAAGACAGTGAAGCGAATTTTCTCCCTATTTTATATGATTATTTTTTTTTATCACGCTTAAGTGAGTCATTGTAGTTAGCACACACACACACACACCCGGTTGTTAAGTGAATCCGGCTTCTGCATTGACTTGGCTTGTCAAGTCAATGCAAAAGGAGATCACGTGATCCCGGGAAAACCGTCATAAGTACATGCCAGTAGCCAAGAGTCTGAATTTTGAATCAAGTGACCAGAGGGGAATGCTACAATGGTCGTATAAACTTGAAAAGCGGCCATAAAAGTCACTTTTTTCAGTGCCATTGTAACTTTTGAATGGTCCCTAAACGGACTGTTGTAAGTCAAGGATTCCCCATAAGGCCTCCCCAATTTAGGCCCTAAATTGCTGTTTTTCAACCTTCCCAAGACTATTTATTTACAGGCTCTCAACAAATTTCATCATATCTCTGGGAAGCCACGAAACAGCCGAACTAGGGATGGGTTCTAAAATTTTTTACTACCAGTTCTGTGGGTGTGGCTTATATTGTGGGTGTGGCTTGGTGGGAGGGGTTAATGTGATTGGTTGGGCGTGGCCAACTTTTTTTTTTTTTTACTCTTAAAAGCATTTTTTCTACAACTTTTAAGAAGTTGCAGAAAAAAATGCTTTTAGAAGCCTCTGACGATCCCAGCTGAGTTGCCTGCTTGGCAGAGGCTTTTTTTTTTTTTACTTTTAAAAACATTTTTTCAGCCGAAGAGGTTGTAGAAAAAATGCTTTTAAAAGTAAAAAAAAAAAAAAAGCCTCTGATGAGGTGGGCGGGGTAAGCAAGCGGCGACCGTGCCGGGGACCGGTTCAGGGGCGTGGCCAGCCAAGGTTATTACCGGTTCTCCGAACTACTACAAATTTTTACGACCGGTTCTTGCGAACCTGTGCGAACCAGGAGCAATGCATCACTGAGCCGAACCTTATCTGATGCCGTGGGAAGGGTGCTTGTTAGCTATAAAGAAGAGGCTGCTTTAATTTTTTTTTTTTTTTAATTTGATTTATATGCCGCCCTTCTCCGGAGACTCAGGGCGGCTTACAAGGCGTTAAGCAATAGCCTTCATCCTTTTGTATATATTTTATACAAAGTCAGCTTATTGCCCCCACAAACTGGGTCCTCATTTAACCCACCTTAGAAAGGATGGAAGGCTGAGTCAACCTTGAGCCTGGTGAGATTCGAACCTGCAGAAATTGCAGGCAGCTGGGTTAATAACAGGGTGCATTAAACCACTGTACTACCAAGGCTCTCCAATTTAAATGGAAAGGACTTAAACTTTAAATCATTTGGCATGGGAGCCTAACTTAGGAGTTCCAAATTTGTCTGAGTAGCAGCAGGTTTTCCAGAAATAATAAAAATTGCAGGAATATTTCTGTAGAGTGGGTGGTCTCTGAGCTTGGGTATTTCTTTGCAAATGTTTCATGACCCAACTAGGTAACATCATCAGAGCTAGAAGGGAGTGGGGTTTGTGGTGGGGGAGGGGGAAGAGGAGGAGGACTGTGGGGGTCCTTGGTGCTCTCTGAGCTTGGTTGTTTTCCTGCAGATGTTTCGTGACCCATCTAGATAATATCATCAGTGCTAGAAGTGGGGAGGAGGAAAAGGAAGAAGAGGAGAAGAAAGAGGAGGAGGAGGGGGTGAGCATTGTGGGGCTCCTTGGTGCTCTCTGAGCTTGCTCGTTTTCTTGCAGACGTTTCATGACCCAATTAGGTAACATCATCAGTGCTAGAAGGGAGTGGGGTTTGCAGAGAAGAGGAAAAGGAGGGGGAGGAAGAGGAGGAGGAGGAGGAAGACTGTGGGTCCTTGGTGGTCTCTGAGCTTGGTTGTTTTCCTGCAGACGTTTCGTGACCTATCTAGGTAATATCATCAGTGCTAGAGGGAGGGATTAGGATCAGGAAGAGGAAGAGGAGGAAAAGAAAGAGGAGGAGGAGGGGGTAGCATTGTGTGGTCCTTAAGTGCTTTGCTGGCTGGGGAATTCTGGGAGTTGAAGTCCACCAGGCTTAAAGTTGCCAAGGTTGGAGACCCCTGATTTAGAGTAGAATAGAGTAAGGGAGGGGAGAGGAGAGGAGGAGAGGAGAAAGAGTAAAATAGTATTAAGAATATTAGTATTAAGTATTAAGAATTAAGAATTAAGTATTAAGGGCGGCTACTGCTTAACGCAATGGCTATTGCTTAACTCAGTGCCTTCCGCCGTGCCCTTAAAACCCACTTTTTCCAGCAAGCCGGGCTGGCTTAAGAAGAAATTTTTAAATTTTACATTTTTTAAATGTTTTAATTGGTTTGTGATTTTTAAATTTTTGGGCCAAATTTATATATATTTTAATTGTTCTTAATATTTGTAGTTTATGTTCTTAATTCTGGCTGTGAACTGCCCTGAGTCCTTAGGGAGAAGGGCGGTATATAAATTGAAAAATAAAATAAAATAAATAAAAATAAAACGCACTGTAAGCCGACCTGAGTCTCTGGAGAAGGGCGGCATATAAATCAAATTTAAAAAAAAAGATTATTATTATTAATATTTCTATGCCGCCCACTCTCCGAGGACTCTGGGTAGCTTACACCAAAGACAGTATACTAAATAGCATATTGTCCCCAACAATCTGGGTCCTCATTTTACCCACCTCGGAAGGATGGAAGGCTGAGTCAACCTTGAGCCGGTGGGATTTGATCCGCTGATCTGCTGAACTAGCAGTCAGATGAAGTAACTGCAGTACTGCACCCTAACCACTGCGCCACCCCGGCTCTTCTTAATAGAATTAAGAATGGAAGGGAAGGGAAGGGAAGGGGAGGGGAGGGGAGGGGAGGGGAGGGGAGGGGAGAGAAAGAGAAAGAGAAAGAGAAAGAGAAAGAGAAAGAGAAAGAGAAAGAGAAAGAGAAAGAGATGGAAGGGACCTTGGAGGTCTTCTAGTCCAACCCCCTGCTTCGGCAGGAAACCTTTGGTGACTGTTTGAAGTTACAACAACCCCGAAAAAAGGGATTTTACGACTGTCCTTCACAATTACGACCGTTTATTATAGCATCCCCACGGTCACATAATCAAAGTTGGCAACTAACTCGTATTTATGACCGTCACAGCGTCCCGGGGTCATGTGATCCCTTTTGCAACTTTCTGCGAAGCAAAATCAATTGGGGGAAGAAGGCAGATTCACGTAACAGCCCTGTTACTAATTGAACAACCTATGGCAGTCGTAAAATGGGACAAAATGCAATTGTTTCACTTAACAACAGAAATCTTGGGCTCAGTCGTGGTCGTAAATCAAGGACTACCTTGTATCTACGGTCTTAAACTGAGCAGGCGCAGTGTTTCTCAAATCTGGAAACTTTTAAGCCAGGCAACTTCAACTCCCAGAATTCCCCATCCATCCATTCATCCAGCCTATTATATTATAACGTGCGGACCATCTGCAGTACCGCAGAGCACCGCGGGCGGCAGCCGAGAGCAGCTTCTTTGTCTCCTCATCCCGGGGCGTCTGGTTAGATTGTCTCGCGAGACTAAATCCCAGGGACGCGAGAGAGGACAGAAAAAAAACGCACAGCGCTAGGGAGAGGGGGCGGGGCTTGCCTAAACCGGAAGAGAGCTTTGCCAGTAGTCGGGCATGGAGCCGGAAGGCGGAAAGATCCATCTGGAAAGCCTGGAGAAGGGTCACGCGTGGGAGTGGCGTGTCGCTGAACACGGGTGGGAGTGGAAACGTGGGAACGGTCGCTGCAAGCTTTAAAGTTTGGGCCTGAGGGCGGAGCTGGAGGCTGTTATTTCCTAGCAAGGCAGGCGGGAGTTCAACAGGTGCAGAGCCTCCCTCCCATTTGGATCTACTGCTGCCCCTGTTGAGTGTCTGCCTGCCGCTTCCCGGATTTTGGAGAGGTAAAGCGAAAGTTGGGTAGGGGGGGATCGACCTGTGGGATTCCTGTCTAATTTGGGGCTTGGGTGGGGGTGGGGGTGTTTAAGTTCTTGCTAAACTTTTTGCAGGGCTGATCCTTCTTATCCAAGCATTTCCCTATTGCACAGCTGGCCCTGTTGAATTTCTGCCTGCTGGAGAGGAAAAAAAAAGATTAGCAAAACTTCTTACGGCGAGCTTTCCTGGAGAATGTCTGCCTGCATTTCCCTATTGCACAGCTGGCCCTGTTGAATTGCTGCCTGCTGGAGGGGAAAAAAAAGAGATTTCTTAGCAAAACTTCTTACGGCGAGCTTTCCTGGGGAATGTCTGCCTGCTTTGCTCCAAAAATGGGAGAGAGATGGGCTGCCTTGAATTTCTGTGCCTTGGTAAAAAAAAAGCAAGAATTTGGCTGGGAAAAATAACAGGATTTCAGGATGGGCCGGGACTGGAAGGATGTGGGGCGGAGGAGAGATGGGGTCGATTTTAGAGGACGGTCCAGGCAACTTTGTGCAGGTTTAAGTGCAAAAAAAAAAAAATGCTAATTCTTCTTTATGCAGAGTCAGGAATTCAACAGGGGAAGCTGCCTCTCTCTCTCTCTCTCTCTCTCTCTCTCTCTCTCTCTCTCTCTCTCTCTCTCTCTCTCTCTCTCTCTCTCTCTCTCTCTCTCTCTCTCTCCTGGAAGTTTGGCTCTGTTTTGAAACTGAATAGATTAACATTAACAGAGTTGGAAGGGGCCTTGTAAGGTCGGCAGTTCTAATCCCTTGTATAAGTCTTCCTGCGTGAGCAGGGGGT
>NW_027256881.1:187500-235000 GCF_029215685.1 Pituophis catenifer annectens
AACTAAGGAATGTCATCAGTGCTAAAAGAGAAGGGGGTTTGTGGAGTGAAGGAGAAGGGGAGGGGGAGGAGAAAGAGGAGGAGGAGAGCTGTGGGTTCCTTAGCTTGGTTGTTTTCTGGCCAGGGTGGATTTGATTTAAATCGAGTTGATTTAAATCACAATTTAAATCATGATTTAAATCCCTAGTAAAAAGGCTTGATTTAAATCAACTCGATTTAAATCATAATTTTTAAAGAGCGACTGTCATCTCTGCTCCTCCTTTGACCCACCGTTGACTCACCGATAGTCCCAGTGTTGCAGAATATACAGCTACGTAACTAAGCTCCATTTCATGCTGAATGAACTAAATGATTTATGTATCTTAAATAGAAAACTATCTCACGATAGATTTTTACCCCAAAAGTTTTTTATTAAAATAAATTCGATAATAATCAAAAAAATCCAATTTAAATAAAAAAAGTCAGATTTAAATTAAAAAAAATCTGATTTTTTTTAAAAAAAAGCATTGATTTTTATCCACCCTGTTTCTGGCAGACGTTTCATGACCCAACTAGGGAACATCATCAGTGCTACAAGGGAGTGGGTTTGCTGGAGAGGAGGAGAAAGAGCAGGAAGAGGAAGAGGAAAACGGGGGGGGGGGTGTCCTTGGTGCTCTCTGAGCTTGATTGTTTTTCCCAACTAGGGAATATCATCTGTGCTATCTCGCCTTCGCCCTCATTCAGTCCTAGTTGCCATGACTGACCTTTTCTGTCTTCTCGCAGCTTCCAAGGAACTGCGATGGAGAAGTTGAAGCGGACGGTGGAGCAGGCCCGAGCTGCTTTCAATACGGGCAAGACGCGTCCGTTGGCTTTCCGGATCCAGCAGCTGAAAGCTCTGAAGAAGATGATGCAGGAGAAAGAGAAGGAGTTCTCCGCAGCCCTGAAGGCGGATCTCAACAAGGTCGGTGCGGTCACATTTGTGTGTGTTGACGTTGGTACGGAGAACGCTGGGGATGGAGCGGATACACAAGTAGCCGTTTGGTTGTCCGAATGCAGCTGACCTGGGGTTCCCTATTGCAGGTGGGATGAGGGCCCACTTCTCCCCGGGCCAGGGAGATTGTCAGACTTCGATGCTATCTCAAAATAAAATGAATTTCCAAACTGCCAATCTTTAAGGAAATCTTTTCTTGAATTGAGCACAGCCACCGGATCATGACTCAATGCGGACAAGACTGACCTTTTACCCCCCCAATCCCTCCCTTTCCGATCCCCAAATCTCTGCTTCTCATTGGCTATCTTCCAAGTCATTCTTCAGACTTCTTGTCTCGTCATTTCCCAGGAATGTCTCCCCCCTCCTCATTTCCACGACAACCCGACTTCAAAGGGATTTAGCAGGCAAAAGTTCAGAGCTTATCTCTCTCTCTCCTCTGCCAGCGTCGAAACGCTGACAGAGATCTTGCTTGGAAGGTGAGAAGAAAAAATCGACCACAATACACCGAGTTTCTCTTGCAAAGGAATTAGTTGTTGAAAGAGACTCAGGACTTCTTCTCCTGGCAGGGTTCAGGAAAACTGGAGGGGAGGGGGTCTGGGGAGATGGAAGTGGGGGCTGCTGCTCTCCCCTGATGATGCAGTAAAGTTTTAGCCCGAAGAGGAAGAAAATAGATGGTACTGTTAGCAAAACAGGAGCTTACACCAGGAAGTCAGGAAAGCGTGAGAAAGAAACTCAAGATTTTCCCATCTTGATTCTCCTTCATATATGGAAGAAATAGCGGTGGCTTTTAGTAAAACAGGAGCTTACCCAGGAAGTCAGGAAAGCGTGAGAAAGAAACTCAAGATTTTCCCATCTTGATTCTCCTTCATTTATGGAAGAAATAGCGGTGGCTTTTAGTAAAACAGGAGCTTACTCCAGGAAGTCAGGAAAGTGTGAGGAAGAAACTCAATATTTTCCCATCTTGATTCTCCTTCATATGTGGAAGAAATAGCGGTGGCTTTTAGTAAAACAGGAGCTTACACCAGGAAGTCAGGAAAGTGTGAGGAAGAAACTCAATATTTTCCCATCTTGATTCTCCTTCATATATGGAAGAAATAGCAGTGGCTTTTAGTAAAAAAGTCCCTTAGCAAACCATGGATTCATTTAATGACGGCTGTGTTTACTTTTCAACCTCCACTTTCACTTAATGACCTCCGGAGAAAAGACCCTAAAATCAGGTTTGACCCGCATTACAACTGTCCCCACTTAAGAACTGAAATTGCAGGCTCAATTACGATCAATAAAGGAGAATATTTGTAGCTCAGGGTTGACATGAGGGGTCTTCGGTGCTCTCTGAGCTTTGCTGGTTTTCAGCCCAATCAAAGAATCCCTTAAATCGCCCACACCCACGCAGACAGGCAAGACACAGGAATATAAACTGACAGCAAACAGCACTCCTTTCTACTGGTAGCACTGATGACGTTACCTAGTTGGGTCATGAAACGTCTACAAGCAAGCTCAGAGAGCACCAAGGACCCTGCAGTCGCCCTCCTCCTCCTCTTCCTCTTCCTCCTCCTCCTCCCCCCTCTTCCTCCTCCTCCTCCTCTTCTTCCTAAACCCCATTCCCTTCTAGCACTGAATATGTTACCTAGTTGGGTCATGAAAACGTCTACAAGAAAACAAGGAAACATACTAACATAAAACATAAGAGCTCTTATTTACTAAATTTATTAAATTTATTTGGTACCCCTCCCGTTACAAGGTGGCCCTTGCTTGTCTTTATCGATTTTCATGTATTTGCTACACAATTTTATATCAAACCCACCCACCCCTAACCGACACGGACGTGACTCTTGCAGAGTGAATTCAACAGCTTCAGCTACGAATTTATGATCGTCCTGGGCGAGATTGACCTGATGCTGGAGAAGCTTCCCGACTGGGCCAGCCCTCAGGCCGTGGAGAAGACAGTCCTGACATTGAGCGACAAGACCTACATCCAACGGGAGCCCCTCGGGGTAGTCTTGCTCATTGGGGCGTGGAACTACCCCTTCGTCTTGGTCATGCAGCCTCTGATAGCAGCCATCGCTGCCGGTAGGTGGTTTACTCACTTGAAATCCTCACCATCGGAATAGAGGTGGAAGGGACCCTGGAGGACTTCTAGTCCAACCCTCTTCTCAAGCAGGAGACACTATATACCATTTGAGACAAATGGCTGTCCAGTCTCTTCTTAAAAACCTCCAGTGATGAAGCACCCACAACTTCTGGTGGCAAGCAGTTCCACTGGTTAATTGTCCTCACCGTTGGGGAGTTTCTCCTCAATTCCAGGTTGCTTCTCTCCTCAATTCGTTTCCACCCATCGCTTCTTGTCCTGCCTTCTGGTGCTTTGGAGAATAGCTTGACTCCCTCTTCTTTGGGGCAGCCCCTGAGATATTGGAAAATACTGCTATCATGTCTCCCCTAGTCCTTCTTTTCATTAAACTAGACATACCCAAATCCTGCAACCGTTCTTCATATATTTCTAATCTCCAGACCTTTAATCATTTTAGTTGCTCTTCCTTGCACTTTTTCCAGTGTCTCAGCATCCTTTTTTCTAACGTGGTGACCAAAACTGGATGCAGGATTCCAGATGTTTTATTATTTATTATAATATAGATATAGATGTGTCCCAAAGGTGCTTTTTTTCCCAAGAGGCAACTGGACTTTCTGTTTTTGTTTTTGTTTTTTATTGCAAAAAGTTTATTTTTTATTTTTTTTTATTTTTTCAAACACACAAATTACATCTTTTCGGAACAGAGCCCTGATCCAGTCATCAATTTATACAGGTTTCTTTTTTCCCCATCTTTAACAAAATTTTGTATATTCTATTTTGCCATAACACTTATTTCTTAAGCTTAACTCACCTATCTCAACTAATACCATCTTTAAAAAAAAAAAAAATCAAATTTACTTAATCAAAACAATTACCCTTCTGTTAACCCCCCTTAAATCTTAATTCAATTAATACTTCATAGTACATTTCACAATTCTTACCCTAAATCCTCACTATTAACAATGCTTAATCTTAAATCACCTATCTCCCCTATTACCATCTTATTAAAAGTTTATTCTTATTTATTTAATCAAAACAATTTAATTTAATTAATCATATTTCTATGCCGCCCAATTCCCAAGGGACTCTGGGCAACTTACCCTTTTAATTACCCTTCTATTAATCCATTTTAAATCTCAATTCAATTAATACCTCATAATACATTTCACAATTCTTAGCCTAAATCCTATTAAGAATACAGGTCAAACATGTTTATGTTTCAAAATCTTATTTCCCTTTCTAAAAGTTCCCCACATTTTTTACTTCGTATAATGCTCAATAAATCTTTATTTCCCTATTACTTCACCAATTTTAGATCCTATCTCTAATCCCAAAAATATAGCAATTTAACCTTGAAACCTAGTTCTTAATTCAAATAAGACTACAATACAATTTTCGAATTATTTCCCACAATTCTATCTCTTTAACCATACCATTTGATTAATAAATAAATAAATAAATTTGACTTTCTGGTTTTTCTTTGAAGACATTTCGCTTCTCATCCAAGAAACTTCTTCAGGAATGAGGCAAAAAATTCCGTTGCTAAGTGAGACCTCCGTTAAGGGAACTTTGCCCCGTTTTACGACCTTTCTTGCCACAATTGTTAAACGAATTGCTGCCGTTGTTCAGTTAGTAACATGTTACTAAATGAATCTGGCTTCGCCGATCAAAAGGGGATCACGTAACCCCGAGACACTGCAGCCTTCGTCATAAATAGGAGCCAGTTGCTGAGTATCCGAATCACGTGACCACAGGGATACTGCAACGGTCGTAAGTGTGAAAAACGGCCATAAGTCACTTTTTAAAGTGGTGTTGTAACTTCGAATGGTCACTAAATGAGCTTTTGTAAGTCAAGGACGGCCTGTATCATAAAACATATAGCAAAAAAAACCCCGTAAAATAACATTCATTTCAATTCATTCTTAAAGACGGAATAAATACAGCTAGGCCTCAACTGGTAGCTTAGCAACAATTCCAAAATTGTTACCAAAACAATTTTCCAATTGTTACCAAAAAATTTTTTTCCAAAAAAAGCTACCTATGACCCAGAGGAGCGGGAGAAGTCACTTTGCTTAAAATCTGCACGATTCACTTAAGGACCACAAAGATTCACTCAGTGACCGTGGTAGAAACAGTTGTAAAGTCAGACCCGCCTCCCTTAACAACCGTTTTGCTTAACGGTGGAAATTCTGGGTTCCCCAAATGTGATGATAAGTCGACGGCTACCATGTTTCCCCGAAAATAAGACCCTGTCTTGTATTTTTTTGAACCCCAAAATAAGCGCTTGGCCTTATTTTCAGGGAGGTCTTATTTTGGGGGGGCGCGTGGAGCAAGATGGGGCTTCTCTTGCAGTCTTACCTGATTTCCAGCTCTGTGTTTAAATATTTTCGGGGAGGGCTTATTTTCAGGGGGGGCTTATTTTAGCACATGCGCTCCAAAAGCCCAATTGGGCTTATTATCAGGGGAGGTCTTATTTTCGGGGGAAACAGGGTACCTGTAATGGAGCGCGGGGGTTGGACTGGATGACCTCAGGGTGTCCTTTCATTCTCCATTCCTGCATTATGTGTTGTTTTTCAGGCAATGCTGTCGTGGTCAAGCCGTCGGAGGTCAGCGAGAACACAGCCAAGATGTTTGAAAAGCTGTTGCCTCAATACCTCGACAAGGTGAGGGTGAAGAATTGTTGCTGTGTGGCTTCGCGGTGTGGTTGCGTTTCATTTGCCAACAGCCAGGGCTTGTGCGTTTTTGTGCGTGTGGTTGTGTTTCACTCCAAAAGGCCACTATGTTGTGGCCCGTACGTGGCCTGTGCAGCTAGTAGCTGATTCCGACAGCGAGGAGGCTGGTGTGGTGCTGTGCCAGCAGCCTGTGCAGCTGGCACTAGAGTCAGACAATGAGGAGGCTGGAGAAGATGTGGTGCCAGAGGCGGGGATTCCGCCAGGGCCTTCAGAACCTCCAGAAGCTCCTTTAAGTGAAGAGGATGAAGAGGAGGAGCCTCTTCTCGATGCACGGGCACAAAAGGCAGGAGTGGCTCCTCAGGAGGAGGTCTCCTCGAGAGTAAGGCTTGGGGCTAATTGGCTACTCCCTTAGCCTATTTAAGGAGGAACACCGACTGAAGCAATTTGCAGGGAACAACTTCGTTCACTCTCCTTCGTGTCTTGATCTTAGTTCTCTTATCAGTTTCCTGCAAATTGCTTCTGGGCTTTCTGCCAACCGTAGTAAGATTATGATTATTTATTCTTTGGATTCTTGTAGGCTGTTAAGAAAGTTAATTAACAGCCTTTGTTTGAAAAAAAGACTGATTTAATTTAGTAAACGAAGGTTTGTACAGACTTTGTGTGCGCTGCGTTCTTTGGGGTCCGTAGCTGGGGCAGAACACACTACAGGAAGTTCTCGACCTACATCCATTCGTTTAGCGACCGTTCGAAGTTAGAAGAACACTAAAAGAAGTGGTACAGGTAGTCCTCTACTTACAACAGCTCATTTAGTGACCGTTCAAAGCTACCACGGCACTGAAAAAAAGGGACTTTGGGGCCATTTTTCACACTTAACGACCCTTGTAGCATTTCCAGGTTCACGTGATTTACATTCGGATGCTTGACAACTGACTCACATTTATGACGGTCGCAGCGTCCCAGAGTCGCGTGATCCCCTTTTGCGACCTTCTGATAAGTCCAGGAAGAACCTAGATTCATTTAACGACCGTGTGACTCATTGAAGAACTGCAGTGAATTCCCTTAAGAAATGTGGCAAGAAAAGTCGTAAAAAGGGGGCAAAATTCACTTAACAAATTTCTCAGTCAGCAACATAAATTTGGGGATCGGTTGTGGTCGTAAGTCGAGGACTACTTGTATATGGCCATTTTTTTTTCCCACACTTATGACCGTTGCAGCATCCCCACGTGACCAAGTTTTGGACGCTTGGCAACTGACTCGTATTTATGACGGTTGCAGTGTCCCTGGGGTCACGTGCTCCTCTTTTGCGACCTATGGGCAAGCGAAGTCATTAAGGTAGCTGGATTTACTTAACAACCATGTTATAACACCTGCAGTTATTCGCTTAACAACTGCAACAGAAAAAGTCGTAAAATGGGGCAAAACTCCCTGAACATCTCGTTTAGCAAGTTTGGGCTTCAATTTTGGGCCGCGCAGAGTGCGGCCCGCGCGGGTGGTAATGGGAGCGACATGGCGTTCCCATGTAACACCTCTCCTGCGCGAGCTGCACTGGCTCCCGGTGGTCTTCTGGGTGCGCTTCAAGGTTTTGGTTACCACCTTTAAAGCGCTCCATGGCTTAAGACCTGGGTACTTGCAGGACCACCTACTACCACCAATAGCCTCCCACCGGCCGGTACGCTCCCACAGAGAAGGGCTCCTCCAGGTGCCGTTGGCCAAACAATGCCAACTGGCGGCCCCCAGGGGGAGGGCCTTCTCTGTGGGGGCACCTACTATCTGGAACGAGCTCCCCCCAGAGATACGGAGGATCCCGGATCTGCGCACCTTCCGCCGCGCCTTAAAGACCTTTTTATTTCACCAGGCCGGCCTGGCCTAATTTTCCCCCTCTTTTATAAAAGATTTTTAAAATTTTAAATATCTTTTAGTATTTATATATTCAATTTTAAATTGGTTTTAAAAGTTTGGGGTTTTAAATTTGTCGGGGCCAAAATTATTTAATTTGATTTTATTCTATTTTTTAAATTTTGTATTGTATGTGTTTTTATTGTCTGGCTGTGCACCGCCCTGAGTCCTTCGGGAGTAGGGCGCTATAGAAATCTAATAAATAATAATAATAATAAAAAACCTTTCTTGCCACTGGTTGTTAAGTGAATCATTGCAATTCTTTAAGTGAGTCACATGGTTGTTAAGCGAATCCGGCTTCCTTGTTGACTTTGCTTGTCAGAAGGTCGCAAAAGGGGATCAACTGAGCCAGGACACTGCAACCGTCATAAATATGAAACTCGTTGCCAAGCATCTGAATTTTGATCCCATGATCCATGGGGATGCTGCAAAGATCATAACTCTGAAAAATAAGTCACATTTTCAGCGCCATTGTTAACTTTGGTCACTAAACAAACTGTTGTAAGTCAAGGACTGTCTTAGCCACTGTCTCTCCCTTAGCAGCATAAATGTTGAGGGTCAATTGTGCCGTAAGTCGAGGACTACCTACGTAAACCTCACCCTATTAAAACAGGACCAATTAAAATATTGAAAATGTTTTGAAGTTTTTTAAAAAAAACATTAAAATTAGAAATTAAAATGTTGAATGCTTCTTTTGAAGAACTAACCTTTGAAATTATAAGATTGTTTCAATTTTGATCAGGTGACCACGGACGATGCTGCGGCGGTCATAAGTGTGAAAAATTCACTTTTTCCAGTGCTGTTGTAACGTTGAGCAATCGCTGAACGAATCGTCGTAAGTCGAGGACTAGCTGCATGTGGAGATGAAAACCCATTTATTTATCTACAGGCGGTCCTCGACTTAACAACAGTTCATTTAGTGACCGTTAAAAATGACAACAGCACTGAAAAAAGTGAACTTACGACCATTTTTCACACTTAACAACCGTGGCAGCCTCCCTATGGTCACATGATTTATATTCGGATGCTTGACAACGGACTCATAGTTACGACGGTTGCAATGTCTGGGGTGGGTGGGTGTGTCACGTGATCCCGTTTTGCGACCTTCTGACCAGGAAAGTCCACCGGGAATCCAGATTCACTTAACAGCCATGTGACTCATTTAACAAATGCAAGGATTCGCTTAACAACGGTGGCAAGAAGAGTCATAAAATTTGGCAAACTCGCTTAACAAATATTTCACTTTGCAACATCTCTTTTGGGCTCAATTGTGGTCGTAATTCGAGGACTCTCTGTATCCCCTCTGTGTCCCCCCCACCTCCCACCCCAGGATCTGTATCCGGTGGTCAACGGAGGGGTGCCGGAGACGACGGAACTGCTGAAGCAAAGGTTCGACCACATCTTCTACACGGGCAACAGCGCCATTGGCAAAATTGTCATGGAAGCCGCCTCCAAGCATCTGACCCCCGTCACTCTCGAGCTGGGCGGGAAGAGCCCTTGTTACATCGATGAGGACTGCAATCTTGAGGTGGCTTGCAGGTGAGTTTGGCATCTTCATTGAGTGACCGAAGTTTCAACGGCACTGAAAAAAGTCCGCTTATGACCGTTTTTCACACTTACGACTGTTCCAGCATCCCCACGGTCACATGATCAAAACTGAGATGCTTGGCAACTGGCATGTATTTAAGAAGAGAAGAGAAGAGAAGAGAAGAAGAGAAAAGAGGCGGAGAGGAGAGGAGAGGAGGAGAGAAGAGTGTTGGGAGGGGAGAAGAGAAGAATAGAATTAAGAATTGAATAGATAGAATAGAATTAAAAATAGAATAGAATAAAATTTTAGAATAGAATAGAATTAAGAATAGAATAGAATAAAATTAAGAATAGAATAGAATTAAGAATAGAATAGAATAAAATTTAGAATAGAATTAAGAATAGAATAGAATTAAGAATAGAATAGAATAAAATTTAGAATAGAATAGAGAATAGAATAGAATAAAATTTAGAATAGAATAGAATTAAGAATAGAATAGAATAAAATTTAGAATAGAATAGAATTAAGAATAGAATAGAATAAAATTTAGAATAGAATTAAGAATAGAATAGAATTAAGAATAGAATAGAATAAAATTTAGAATAGAATAGAGAATAGAATAGAATAAAATTTAGAATAGAATAGAATTAAGAATAGAATAGAATAGAATTAAGAATAGAATAGAATTAAGAATAGAATAGAATAAAATTTAGAATAGAATAGAGAATAGAATAGAATAAAATTTAGAATAGAATAGAATTAAGAATAGAATAGAATAAAATTTAGAATAGAATTAAGAATAGAATAGAATTAAGAATAGAATAGAATTAAGAATAGAATAGAATAAAATTTAGAATAGAATAGAGAATAGAATAGAATAAAATTTAGAATAGAATAGAATTAAGAATAGAATAGAATAGAATTAAGAATAGAATAGAATTAAGAATAGAATAGAATAAAATTTAGAATAGAATAAAATTTAGAATAGAATAGAGAATAGAATAGAATAAAATTTAGAATAGAATAGAATTAAGAATAGAATAGAATAGAATTAAGAATAGAATAGAATAAAGAATAGAATAGAATAAAATTTAGAATAGAATAGAATAGAATAAAATTTAAAATAGAATAGAATAGAATTAAGAATAGAATAGAATAGATTAGAATACCGTGTTTCCCTGAAAATAAGACCCTGTCTTATATTTTTCTGAACCCCGAAAATCTTATCTGATTTTCAGCTCTGTCTCCCTAACCCTAATCAGAAGAAATGGTGGGGACCAGCTGTGCATGCGGTTAAATATTTTCAGGAAGGGCTTATTTTCAGGGGGGGGGATATTCCAGCTCATGCGCTCAAAAGCCCGATTGGGCTTATTATCAGGGGATGTCTTATTTTCGGGGAAACAGGGTAGAATAGGATATGGGTCCAGAATGTTAAATTTATACAGTCGCAGAATTTGAGGGAAAATTTCTATAAAATGTTTTATAGATGGCATTTAGATCCTAAGAAATTATCGTGTATGTATCCTAATGTTCAACCAAAATGCTGGAGATGCGATTGCTTAGATGCCACATATTACCATATGTGGTGGACTTGTAAGAAAGTGAAGGCTTTTTGGATAAAAATTTGGTGGGTCATGCAAAATGTTTTGAGAAAAAAACTTCAGTTTTCTCCACAATTGTTTTTATTGGGTATAGTTAAGGGTTTTACATTGGGTGAAACAAAGCTTATACTGTATATGGTGACAGCAGCGAGATTATTGATAGGTCAATATTGGAAAAATGATGCTTTGCCCACTATTGAAGAATGGACTTTGAAGATGGCCAGTTTTGCAGAGATGGCGAAGATTTCAGCATATTTAAAAGATCGAACTCAAGAGACTTATGTATGGGAGTGGAAAAAGTGGATAGACTATGTGTAGAATAAATATCAAACTAGGAAATATCAGATAGCTTTTAGCTGAATGAATGTATTATGTAGGGATAGATTAATTGAGTTTTATGAAGGTATAAATGGTATATAGGGAGTGGAGGGGTTTAAGTTTCATAAAATGTATTTTTCATTAGGATTTTATTTTGTGGAAGTCCTGGGGGGAAAAGGGGAGGGTTAGGGAGGGTTTGGGGGGTTTGTGGGGGGGGGGGGGGGGGAAACTGGGGAGAAAATGTATTTGTAAAACTTTTTAAATAAATAAATAAATAAAAAGATAAATAAATACAAAATTATGCATATACCCACATAGATTATATGACAGAGAGAAACAACACAGTCTAGTTCGGATGTATACGTGTACATGGTGAGAAAAACGAATCTTGCGAGTTTACCAGACGGATGGCCTAGGGAACAAAGCTCTTCCAGAATCTGGTAGTCCTTCTATAGATACTTCGGAACCTCCTCCCATAACTGAGCAACAGAAATAGACCGTGAAGTGGGTATGTGGGGTCTCTAACAATGCTTTGAGCTCTAAGCACATAGCAATTTTAAGCAATATCCTGAATGACGGGAAGCAAACTTCCTGTAATCTTCTCCACTGTCCTCACCACTCTCTGTAGGGACTTTCTATGTGAGGCACTGCGGCCACCAAACCAAACCGGGATGCGGTTTGTTAAAACGCTCTCCGTGGTGCCTCTGTAAAAAGTGGCCAGGACAGAAGGAGAAAGAGGTGCTCTCCTCATCCAACGCAGGAAATGCAGATGCTGGTTTGCACGCTTCAATTTAGGATTTCGTGAATTGGAATTTTTTAAAATTCCAATTACGGTCGTAAATCGAGTTCTACCTGTAATGTGGATCCCTGGCCTGAACCTGGGGTTCGGCTGGATGACCTCTGGAGAGCCCCTTCCTACTCTTAACCTTCTGGGATTCTTTAATCCTTTTAGGCGGATTGCGTGGGGGAAGTACATGAATTGTGGCCAGACCTGCATTGCCCCGGATTATATCCTATGCAGTCCATCCATTCAGAAGACCGTTGTGGAGATCATTAAAAAGACCGTCAAGGTAAGAACTAGGCCGGGGGTCTCCTGTGTCTGGGAAAGGCCAATTCCTGTTGTGGGGCAAGACAGGGTCATGACGGCATCAGAATTTGGGAGTTTCTGGGCAAATGCCAGTTGACTCTTCAAAAACAGAGAAACGTGCGTTGCTCCTTGACCAAAACTCCAGAGGAAACTTTTTTCCTCCGCCGGGATTAGCAGCAAAGCAGCTTCCATTGCAAGCTGTAGCACAAAGATTTTGGGGTAACAATAAAAGGGAAGTTGCTTGTCTTTTGCACTGATGGATTAGCAAAAGCCTCCTGGTGGTGCAGCTGCAGGAGAAGGGCGTAATCCCCAACCCCAACCCTTCGAGGTAGGCCAGGCCATGAGACAAACCCCAAAGGCAAACCCCACAGGCATAAAATAACAGAATCTTAATACAGTAAATACAAATTTACAAATTCTTCCCTTTTATATTGAAGGAAATCAGGCTGGAAAAATCGGTCTTTTTTTCCCCATCCTTCCTTCTGTTTTTTTTTCTCTCTTTCCTTCCTTCCTCCCTATTTTTTCTTTTTTCCTTTCTTCTTTCTCCCTCGCTCCCTCCTTCCTTCCTTCCTTCTGGTTTTTTTCTCTCTTTCCTTCCTTCCTTCCTATTTTTTCTTTTTTCCTTTCTTCTTTCTCCCTCACTCCCTCCTTCCTGCCTTCCTTCCTTCCTTCCTTCCTTCCTTCCTTCTGGTTTTTCCTCTCTTTCCTTCCTTCCTTCCTCCCTATTTTGTCCTTTCTCCCTCCCTCCCTCCTTCCTTCCTTCCTTCTGTTTTTTCCTCTCTATCCTTCCTTCGTCCCAATTTTGTCCTTCCTTCCTTCCTCCCTCCCTCCCTTCTTTTTTCCCCTCTCTTTCCTTCCTTCCTCCCTATTTTGTCCTTTCTCCCTCCCTTCCTCCTTCCTTCCATTTTTTCCTCTCTTTCCTTCCTTCTTACCTATTTTTTCCTTTTTCCCTTCCTCCCTCCCTCCCTCCCTCCTTCCTTCCTTCCTTCTGTTTTTTCCTCTCTATCCTTCCTTCGTCCCAATTTTGTCCTTCCTTCCTTCCTTCCTCCCTCCCTCCCTCCCTTCTTTTTTCCCCTCTTTCCTTCCTTCCTCCCTATTTTGTCCTTTCTCCCTCCCTTCCTCCTTCCTTCCATTTTTTCCTCTCTTTCCTTCCTTCTTACCTATTTTTTCCTTTTTCCCTCCCTCCCTCCTTCCTCCCTCCTTTCTTCCTTCCTTCCGTCCTTCCTACCTATTTTTCACTTTCCCCTCCCTCCCTTCTTCCTTCCTTCCTTGTGTTTTTTCCTCTTTCCTTCCTCCCTCCCTCCTTCTTTCCTATTTTTTACTTTCTCCTACCTTCCTTCCTTCCTTCCTATTTTTTACTTTCCCCTTCCTTCCTTCCTTCCTTCCTCCCTCCCTCCCTCGCTCTTAAAAATCAGGCACAACTCACTTAACCGTCTCTCTTAGTGACAGAAGCTCCGTCCCAATTGCGGTCGTAAGTCGAGGACTAGCCGGTCCTGATTACCTAGAGCAGGGGTGTCTAACTCAAGGCCCAGGGGCCGGATCCGGCCTGCGTGGTGCTTAGATCTGGCCCACAGGGCCACCCTGGAAACAGTGAGGGACTGGCCCGCAGTGTCTCTGCATACGGCACTCCCAAGCTCCGTTTTTGCTGGCAGAGCGTTGCAGGAGGCCGTCGCAGCCGTAAACGGAGCTCGGGAGTCTGTTTGTGCTTGGGCCCCCACAGGCGCCCCCAACACGAGTGACGTCGAGCTGGCCACGGTGACCCCGGCCCCCCAAGGTCAAACACAACCTCGATGCGGCCCTCAATGAAATCGAGTTTGACCCCCCCCCCGGCCTGGAGTGAGCCTTCCATGTTGATTCCCTTGCAGGAGTTCTACGGCGAGAACGTTAAGGACTCCCCGGATTACGAGCGGATTGTGAACAAGCGTCATTTCAAGAGACTGATGGGCCTTTTGGAAGGACAGAAGGTGGCCTACGGGGGCGAAACGGATGAGTCCGCCTGCTTCATAGGTGAGCCCCCAAACCAGTCAGATGCCCCAAAACCTCCCCAGGGGGAAAACACAACAACCCCCTCCCTCCCTCCCTCTTTCTTTCTCTTTCCTTCTTCCTCTCTCCCTCCCTCTCTCTTTCTCTCTCTCTTTCTTTCTTTTTCTTTTGTTCTTTTTCTTTCTTTCTCTCTCCCTCCTTCCCTCCCTCCCTCTTTCTTTCTTTCCTTCTTCTTCCCTCCCTCTGTCTTTCTCTCTCTCTTTCCTTCTTTTTCTTTCGTTCTTTCTTTTTCTTTCTTTCTCTCTCCCTCCTTCCCTCCCTCCCTCTTTCTTTCTTTCCTTTTTCCTCCCTCCCTCTGTCTTTCTCTCTCTCTCTCTTTCTTTTTCTTTCTTTCTCTCTCCCTCCTTCCCTCCCTCCCTCTTTCTTTCTCTTTCCTTCTTCCTCCCTCCCTCCCTCTCTCTTTCTTCCTTTTTCTTTCCTTCTTTTTCTTTCTTTTTCTCTCCCTCCCTCCATTCCTTCCTTCCTTTCTTTTTCTTTCTTTCTCTCTCCCTCCCTCTTTCTTTCTCTTTCCTTCTTCCTCCCTTCCTCCCTCCCTCCCTCTTTCTTCCTTTTTCTTTCCTTCTTTCTCTTTCTCTCTCCCTTCCTCCCTCCCTCCTTCTCTTTCCTTCTTCCTCCCTCCCTCTCTCCCTCCCTCCCTTCCTTCCTTCCTTTCTTTCTTTTTCTTTCTTTCTCTCTCCCTCCCTCCATCCTTTCCTTCCTTCCTCCCTCCTTCCCTCTTTCTTTCTCCTTTCTTCTTCCTCCCTCCCTCCCTCCGTCCGTTTCTTTCTTTCTTTCTCTCTCTCTCTCTCTCTCTCTCTCTCCCTCCTTCCCCTCCTTCCTTCTTCCCTCTCTCCTTCCTTCCTCCCTCCCTCCCTTCCTTTGTCTTTCAGTTTCTGTAAAATTCTCGATAAATATAAATACAGATACATCAAAACAGATGCTTGCTCTGTGTCACCCAATGCTGTGGCTAGCCCTGCCACTTAGCCTGCAGCTGAGGACTGTGGCTATTTTTGTGGCCTTCTCTCCCTTCCTCTCTTTCTAGCTCCCACGATCCTCACGGACGTCAATCCGGAAGCCCGGATCATGCAGGAAGAGATTTTCGGTCCCATCCTGCCTATCGTCACGGTGAAAGGGGTGGAGGAAGCCATCCAGTTCATCAACCAGCGCGAGAAGCCCCTCGCCCTCTACGTCTTCTCCGACAGCAACAAGGTAGACTTTGCCTTCCCAGGTTCCAGGCAGGCTCCATCTCTTTAAATTCAGGACTGTCTTCCTTTTGGGTACCTGGAGGAATCTCCTTCGGATATAAAACTTTTCTTTTTTATTCAGAGGTGTAGTTCCTTCCTTCCTTTTCTTTCTTTCTTCCTTCCTTCCTTTCTTTCTCCCTGCCTCCCTCCCTCCATCTCTCCCTTCCTTCCTTTCTTTCTTTCTTCCTTCCTTCCTTCCTCCCTGCCTCCCTCCCTCCGTCTCTCCCTTCCTTCCTTTCTTTCTTCCTTCCTTCCTTTCTCCCTGCCTCCCCCCCTCCGTCTCTCCCTTCCTTCCTTTCTTTCTTCCATCCTTCCTTTCTTTCTCCCTGCCTCCCTCCCTCCGTCTCTCCCTTCCTTTCTTTCTTCCTTCCTTCCTTCCTTTCTTTCTCCCTCCCTCCCTCCCTCCATCTCTCCCTTCCTTCCTTCCTTCCTTCCTTTCTTTCTTTCTTCCTTCCTTCCTTCCTTCCTTTCTCCCTGACTCCCTCCCTCCGTCTCTCCCTTACTTCCTTTCTTTCTTCCTTCCTTCCTTCCTTTCTCCCTGCCTCCCTCCCTTCGTCTCTCCCTTCCTTCCTTTCTTCCTTCCTTCCTTCCTTTCTCCCTGCCTCCCTCCCACCGTCTCTCCATTCCTTCCTTCCTTTCTTTCTTCCTTCCTTCCTTCCTTTCTCCCTGCCTCCCTCCCTCCGTCTCTCCCTTCCTTCCTTTCTTTCTTCCTTCCTTCCTTTCTCCCTGCCTCCCGCCATCTCTCCCTTCTTCCTTTATTTCTTTCCCCTACCTTCCTTCCTTTCTTTTTCTTTCTTCCTTCCTTCCTTCTTTTCTTTCTCCCTGCCTCCCTCCCTCCGTCTCTCCTTTCCTTCCTTCCTTCCTTTCTTTCTCCCTGCCTCCCTCCCTCTGTCTCTCCCTCCCTCCCTTCCTTCGTTCCTTCCTCTCTCTCTCCCTCTCTCTTTCTTTCTTTCTTCCTTGCTCTTTCCCTCCCTCCCTCCCTCCTTCCCTCCCTCCCTCCCTTCCGTTTTTCATCCAAACCAACTGACGTATCGACAGCCTTTGCACTCTCTGTTCTCTTCTCTCTTGCCTCCCAGGTCATCAATAAAATGATTGCCGAGACCTCCAGCGGCGGAGTGACCGCCAATGACGTCATCATGCACTTTTCCATTCCAGGTTTACCTTTCGGAGGCGTTGGTGAGTCTCAGAATGAAAGTCGTTTTGTGTTTCCTAATTAGAAAGATTTTCTGCTTAGATTCCTCCTTCCCCCAAGGCCACTTTCCCAGTCCCAGTGTGCTATGCATAGAGCCGAGGTGGCGCAGTGGTTAGAGTGCAGCAATACTTCAGCTGACTTTCCGCCATGCCCTCAAGACCCTGATGTTTCAACAGGCGGGGCTAAACATATGAACATGTGAATGATTTTTTATTTTATTTTTTTTAAATGTGATCTAATTCTGGGTTTTATTTAATTGACCAAACTAAGTAATAATTTTAATTAGCAATTTTATGATGTTTGTGTGTCTATATTTTTCTTGACTGTACACCGCCTTGAGTCCTACGGGAGAAAGGCGGTATAGAAATATAATTAATTAATTAATTAATTAATTAATTAATTAATTAACAAATAAACTGCTAGCTGCAGTTTGGCAGTTCGAATCTCACCTGGCTCAAGGTCGGCTCTGCCTTCCGTCCTTCCGAGGTCGGTAAAATGAGGACCTAAATTGTTGGAAGAAAAGGCTGATTCTGTAAACCGCTTAGAGAGGGCTGTAAAAGCACTGTGAAGCGGTATATAAGTCTAAGGGATATTCCTTGCGAAGGAAGGAAGAAAAGAAGGAAGGAAGGAAGGAAAAAAAGATAGAAGGAAGGAAGAAAAGGGAGGGAGGGAGGGAGGAAGGAAGGCAAGAAGGAAGGAAGGAAGGAATTTGTGGTGGCACAGTGGTTATAAATGCAATATTGCAAGCTAACTCTGCTCGCAGTCAGGAGTTCGATCCTGACCGGCTCAAGGTTGACTCAGCCTTCTGTCCTTCCAAGGTTAGTAAAATGAGGACCCAGGTTGTTGGGGGCAATGTGCTGACTCTGTAAACTGCTTAGAGAGGGCTGTAAAAGCACTGTGAAGCGGTATATAGGTCTAAATGCTATTGCTGTTGCTATTTAGCCAGGTTTGATCAAAGCTAGCCAGTGAGCAGGAATGCTGGAAAAAGACACAAACATTTTAACATTAAACACAACACCTGTTGACTTGTTCAACGTCCCCATTTGGCCAGGTGAGTAACAAGACATCTTTTGCGCAATAGATAAAGAGGGTTTGAAAAGGAAGAGGTGTATATTTATTTTTATTTATTAATTATTATTACTATTCTTGTGCCGTATCTGTCATTGGATGTTGGCGATTCTATTTTTATCAACAGCCTCACTTTTTTATTTGTTAATTAGGTTTTTCAATGTACTTTTGTTTTATTTATTTATTCGTATCCCACCTTTATTGCTTTATAAGTAACTGAAACCTGCAAAACATACCTAGTGCTCCTTCCTCTTCCTATTTTCCCTACAACAATAACCCTGTGAGGTAGGTTGGGATGAAAGGGACTCACCCCAAGTCGCCCAGCTGCTTTTTGTGTCCCAAGGTGGGACTAGAACTCACTGTCTCCTAGTGATTGGCCCCAAGTTACCTAGCTGGCTTTCATGTCTAAGGCGGGACTAGAACTCACCATCCCCCAGTGTTTAGGCCAAAGGCACCCAGTTGACTTCCATAGCTCAGCCAGGACTAGAACTCACTGTCTCCTTGTGATTCACCCACAGTCCCCCAGCTAGCTTTCATGTCTAAGGCGGGACTAGAACTCACTATCTCCTAGTAATTCGCCCAAAGGCACCCAGCTGGCTTTCATGTCTAAGGCGGGACTAGAACTCACCGTCTCCTGGTGATTTGCCCAAAGGCACCCAGCTGGCTTTCATGCCTAAGGCAGGACTAGAACTCACCATCGCCCAGTGTTTAGGCCAAAGGCACCCAGTTGACTTTCATACCTCAGCCAGGACTAGAACTCACTGTCTCCTGGTGACTGGCCCCAAGTTACCCAGTGGGCTTTCATGTCTAAGGCGGGACTAGAACTCACTATCTCCTGGTGATTCGCCCAATGTCCCCCAGCTGGCTTTCATGTCTAAGGCGGGCCTAGATCTCACCGTCTCCTGGTGATTTGCCCAAAGGCACCCAGTTGGCTTTCATGCCTAAGGCAGGACTAGAACTCACCATCGCCCAGTGTTTGGGCCAAAGGCACCCAGTTGATTTTCATACCTCAGCCAGGACTAGAACTCACTATCTCCTGGTGACTGGCCCCAAGTTACCCAGTGGGCTTTCATGTCTAAGGCGGGACTAGAACTCACTATCTCCTGGCGATTCGCCCAATGTCCCCCAGCTGGCTTTCATGTCTAAGGCAGGACTAGAACTCACTATCTCCTGGCGATTCGCCCAAAGTCCCCCAGCTGGCTTTCATGTCTAAGGCGGGACTAGAACTCCCCATCCCCCAGTGTTTGGGCCAAAGGCACCCAGTTGATTTCCATACCTCAGCCAGGACTAGAACTCACGGTCTCCTGGTGACTGGGCCAAAGGCACCCAGCCAGCTTTCATGCCTAAGGGGGAGACTAGAGCTCGCCGTCTCCTGATTTTTATACAGCTCCCCTCTCCCCAGCTATGACCCCTTCCCTCGAAATCTGCTTCTCCCCACAGGTAACAGTGGCATGGGCGCCTACCACGGCCATTTTGGCTTTGATATCTTTTCCCATAAGCGCGGCTGCCTCATCCGGACGTTCAAGATGGAAGCCGTCAACGGTATTCGGTACCCCCCCGAACAGCCAGAAGAAGGTGGATTGGGCTAAATTCTTCGTCTTGAAGCGGTTCAGCATGTGGAAGTTGGGCCTGGTCGCCCTCGCGGTGCTGGGCATAGTGGCCGCCATTGTGATCAAGGTAAGTCCTGGCGGGGTTGCGTAATGTCAGCCCTAGGAAGTAGGCCGAAATAAGAACATAGACCCCCTCCACAAGGCTTCCGGGAAATGCTACAGGTTAGTCCTCGACTTACGACCGCTTGTTTAGCAACCGCTTGAAATTACAGGGAGTCCTCGTCTTACGACCCGAACGTTCCTCTTGCTAAGTGAGAGGCGTTGAGTGAGTCTTGCTCCGTTTTATGACCTTCCTTTTTTTTTTTTTTTTTTGCTTTAATTTTAATTAAATTTTAATTTTTTCAAGCAAGCTGGGCTGGCTTAAGAAGAAATTTTTAAATGTTTTAATTGGTAATGAGTTTTAATTGGGCCAAATTTATATATCTTTTAATTGTTTTTTTAATATTTGTACTGCATGTTTTTTAATTTTGGCTGTACACCGCCCTGAGTCCTCAGGGAGAAGGGCGGTATAGAAATTTAATAATAATAATTTATATGCCGCCCTTCTCCGGAGACTCAGGGCGGCTTACAATACGCTAAGCAATAGCCTTCATCCTTTTGTATATTTATACAAAGTCAGCTTATTGCCTCCACAAACTGGGTCCTCATTTTACCCACCTTAGAAAGGATGGAAGGCTGAGTCAACCTTGAGCCTGGTGAGATTTGGACTTGCAGTAATTGCAAGCAGCAGATGTTAATAACAGTGCTTTAGTCCACTGTACTACAGGCTCTTTGCCACCGTGGTTGAAGGCAGCCCCCTGCGTGACACCAAGCGGTCCATAAACGAACGGTCGTATGTCGAGGACTGCCTGTCCTCTCGTTGACGACTGGCGTCTCAGTGAATCGTAGGAAGCCAAGCGGGATGATATCAAGTTAGTATTTGGATGAGAGGCAACCAGGAAATCTCTCGGGTGGAAAATAGCCTGGGAATCTGAAAAAAACCACATTCCAGAAAAAGGCAGGGATGATCCACTCCAGATGGCTGCCAGGAAAAAAGGATTAAGGATATTTATAATGAGATCAGGTGTCACCCTTGATGTGCAGAGGAGGGAGCTCAGCTCAGGTTACAGCACCTGTCAGTCCATCTGATGATGAGGGGGCTGGGGGTTAAAACATACGATGAACGGTTGCAGGAACTGGGCCTGGCTAGTCTAGTGAAGAGAAGGACCAGGGGAGACAGGAGAGCATCTTCCAATATTTGAGGGGCTGCCCCAGAGAGGAGGAAGGGGGTCCAGCTATTCTCCAAAGCACCCGAAGGCCAGACAAGGAACAATGGATGGAAACTGATCAAGGAGAGATTCAACCTGGAAATAAGAAAGAATTTTCTGACAGTGAGAACAATAAACCAGTGGAACTGCTTGCCACCAGAAATTGTAGGTGCTCCATCATTGGAGTTTTTTAAGAAGAGATTGGACAACCATTTCCAACAAGGTCTCCTGGTTTAGCTGGCTGCATTTAAAGACCTCTAAGGTCTTTCAACTCTGTTATTCTGCATTCAGATCGATAGATGGGTAGATGTAGATGATTAGGTAGGTAGGAAGGTAGCAGGGGTGGGTTTCAAATTTTCTTACTACCGGTTCTGTGGGTGTGGCTTGGTGGGCGTGGCAGGGGAAGGATACTGTAAAATCTCCATTCCCACTCCACTCCGGAGGAAGATTACTGCAAAATCCCCATTTCCTCCCGATCAGCTGGGACTAGGGAGGCAGAGAATAGATCGGGGTGGGGCCAGTCAGAATTTTTACTACCGGTTCTCCAGAACTGGTCAGAACCTGCTGAAACCCACCTCTGGAAAGTAGGTAGGTAGGTAGGTAGGTAGGTAGATAGATAGATAGATAGAGAAGGATAGATGGAAAGAGATAATAGACGAACAGAACAGAACAGAACAGAATTAGAAATATAATTCTTTATTGGCCAAGTGTGATTGGACACACAAGGAATTTGTCTTGGTGTATATGCTCTCAGTGACAAACAGACAGACAGACAGACAGAAAAAAAGAAAGAAAAACAGAAAGAAAGAGAAAGAAAAAAAGAAAAGAGAAAGAAAGAAAGAAAGAGAAAGAAAGAAAGGAAGGAAGGAAGGAAGGAAGGAAGGAAGAAAGAAAGAAAGAAAGAAAGAAAGAAAGAAAGAAAGAAAGAAAGAAAGAAAGAAAGAAAGAAAGAAAGAAAGAAAGAAAGAACCAGCCTAAAACTAAGGAGAAATTTCCTGACAGAACAATTAACGAGTGGAACAACTTGCCTCCAGAAGTTGTAAATGCTCCAACACTGGAAGTTTTTAAGAAGAGATTGGATAACCATTTGTCTGAAGTGGTGTAGGGTTTCCTGTTCCAGCAGGGGGTTGGACTAGAGGACCTCCAAGGTCCCTTCCAACACTATTATTTTGTTATTATGTTATCTGGAAATAGCTATTTTGGAACTTAAAAGCCCTGGCTGATTATTTTAATTTAAAGCATGCCTGGCCTTCAACCATTATTTTTTTTCTGTGTTTTTTTGCCCTTCAAGCTTCTTCATTATTCATGCATGGGGGCTGATTGGGAGCCAAAAGTTTATCTGTAATATAGGTAGTCCTTGGCTTATGACCACAACGGAGCCTCCAATCTCCGTTGCTAAGCAAGACAGTTGTTAAGGGAGTCATGTCCTGTTTTACGACCTTTCATGCCAAATACGTTAAGCAAATGAGCCCAGTTCTTACGTCAATCATGCAGCTGTTAAGTGAATTTTGCCTGATTTTTATGACCTTTCCTGCCACGGTTGTTAAGTGAATCACTGCCGTTAGCAACATGGTTGTTAAGTGAATCTGCTTTCCCCCTGGCCTTTGCTTGTCAAGGGTCACAAAACGGGATCACGTGTCCCCCCCGAGACACTGCAACTGTCAAAAGTACATGCCAGTTTCCAAGCATTTGAATTTTGATCACGTGACCATGGGGAATGCTGCAATGGTCGTTAAGTGTGAAAAACGGCCGCAAGTCACTTTTTTCAGTGCCCTTGTTACTTTGAACAGTCAGTAAATGAATGGTTGCAAGTCGAGGACTATACAGGTGGCATGCAGAGTAATATCAGAGGGCACGCGAGCTCAGCTCCGGTGCCCCAGCTGATTTTCGGGCCTTCTGGGCCCACCAGAAGTAGGGAAACAGCCTGTTTCCTGCCTCCGGAGGGCCTCAGAGTGGGTGGGGGGAGACCCGTTCTTTGTTCTCCCCAGGCTCCAGAGCCTCTCCAGGAGGCCGGAAACGGCCCATTTGTCAACTTCCGGTGGGACCAGTAGGCCCGTTTTTTGCTCTCCTCATTCTCCAGAACCTTTCTAGGAGCCTGGGGAGGGCGAAAACGGCCTTCCCCACCCCCAGAGGCCCTCCGGAAGCCGCAAACAGACCATTTTCAGCCTCCCCGGGCTCCTAGAGAGGCTCTGGAGCCTGGGGAGAGCAAAAAAAAGGGCCTACCGGGCCCACCATGCCATCATGTGCCAAATGTGGGGGGAGCGCGGGGGGGTCGCACGCGCATACACGGGAGGTGGGGCGCATATAATAATGGGTGTGGGCACGCACGTGCGCGACCCCCCCCCTCGCTTCCCCCCGCTTTTGGCACGCGATGGCAAAAAGGTTAGCCATCTCTGCTATAGAGTGACCAACAATCATGGTAAATAATGCCCATTTCAGAGGTCTCATGTTTTCTCCCCCTCTGAATCCATTTTCTTCGTCTCTGTTATCCTGTTTGTAATTGAGGTAGTCCTCCACTTACGACCACAATGGAGCCCAAAGTTTATGTTGCTAAGTGAAACATTTGTGAGGTGATTTTTTTTTTACAACCCATTTTACAACCTTTCTTGCCACCGTTGTTAAGTGAGTCTCTGCAGTGGTTAAGTTAGCAACACGGCCGTTAAGTGAATCTGGCTTCCCCATTGACTTTGCTTGTCAGAAGGTCGCAAAAGGGGATCACGTGCCCCCCCCCCAGGATGCTGCAACTGTCATAAATACGAGTCACTTGCCAAGCGTCCGAATTTTCATCACGTGACCACGGGGAGGCTGCAGTGGTCATAAATGTGAAAAATGGTCATAAGTCACATATTTTTAGTGCCATTGTAACTTTGAGCGGTCACTAAATGTTGTAAATTGAGGATTAGCTGTAGAACAAAACAGTGTGAATAAGCACAGAGTAAATTTTACCTCAGTTTCTTGATCATTTTTCCTTCTAAAAGAGGATGATTTTGCACCATTAGATTAGGGTTCAGCCAGGTAATCCTCAACTTACGACCACAATTGACCCCCAACGTTTCTGTTGTTAAGGGGTTTTATCAACCATCTTGCCACACCTGCGGTTGTTAAGTTAGCAACACGGTTGTTAAGTGAATCTGGCTTGTTGATTTTGCTTTTCAGAAGGTCGTAAAAGGGGACTCTGGGACCGTCATAAATACGAATCAATTTCCAAGCGCCTGAAATTTTCATCACGTGACCAACAGGGATGCGGGAGTTGTAAGTGTGAAAATCGGTCCTAAGTCACTTTTATACAGTGCCGTTGCAGTAACTTTGAATGGTCATTAAATGAACTGTTGCAAGAAGGTCACAAAAGGGCATCACAGACCTCCAGGATACTGCGACCGTCATAAATACGAGTTGGTTGCCAAGCGTCTGATCCTGGGGATGCTGCAACGGCCCTAAGTGTGAAAAAGGGTCCGACATCACTTTTTTCAGTGCCGTGGTAACTTTGAACAGGTCACTAAATAAACTGTGGTAAATTGAGGATTACTACCTGTATTCCGGCCATATCGGTGGGCACGCGAGTGTTGCCCTAGCTCAACTCCAGCGCGTATGCGCGCACCAGGCAACTGATTTTCAGGCCTTCTGGTCCCACCGGAAATCGGGAAACTGGCTGTTTCCGGCCTCTGGAGGGCCTCCGGGGGGATGGGGAAGGCTGTTTTTGCCCTCCCCAGGCTCCTAGGAAGGCTCTGGAGCCTGGGGAAGGCGAAAAAACGGGCCTACCGGGCCATCGCGTGCCAAAAGCAGGGAGGAGTGGGGAGGGGTATCACATGTGCATGCACAGGAGGGCGGGGCGCATTGAATCATGGATGTGGGCACACGTACCCGCAACCTCCCCCCTCTCCCGCCGCTTTTGGCACGCAACAGCAAAAAGGTTAGCCATCACTGCTAATGTATCAGACCCATTTTATCTGACCTCACTAAAAGTTTCTTTCAAGCCACACCACTTGCAGGTATTTCTCGACTTATGTCCATTCATTTAAGAACCATTCGAACTTACGATGGCACTGAGAAAAAGTGATTTATGACCAGTCCTCACACTTATGACCAAATAAAAAAAAATTGGCATGTATGTAGGACGGTTGCGGCATCCCATGTGATTTCCATTTGCAACCTTCCCCGCGAGCTTCCGACAAGCCAAGTCAATGGGGGGGGGGGGGAAGTCAAATTCACTTAACAACTGTGTGATTCACTTAACAACTACAGTGATTTTTGCTTAACAAAAATGGCAAAAACAACAATAATTGGTGATTCACTTAACAACTGCCCTGCTTAGCCACGGAAATTCTGGTCCCAATTGCAATCATTGATCGAGAACTACCTGTATCTCTTTTTTTCCCCAATGCAGAAATTTAATATTATTTTTTTTTCCTTTTCGCAGGTGGTACTTTTCTGAGAACGCAATTCCGCAGAGGCTATCGCACAACGTGGTGTTAAAAAGAGCTCTTCCAGGCAGTGTTTGTGTGTTTGCACATGTGTGTATGTGTCGGGTGGGGTATCTTTTTCTAACACTTACTTACAAGAGTTAACGCAATTTCTTCTTAATCATTAAACTCAAAATAGGGGAAGCACCAAAGGTTGATTTCTCGGGTGAGAGTATATCTTATATATATTCTTATATTTCTTCTCTCCGGGAAAGACAGTTTGCACCAAAGAAAAGGAAAACACAAGTTTCAAGAAAAAATGATTTAAGTTAGAGGATTTAGGAAAAGGCCCCAAAGATATTTTTCTTACAGAGTCTTTTTTTAAAGCAAGCTTGTTCTGTTGTCAGGTGGAAAAAAAAAATGAAGTTTTCGTTGCTTTTTGGGGAAATAGCAGCTTCTGTTGATTTTTTTTCCTTTTCTTTTCTTTGAAAGGAGCAATTAAAACTTTTGTATTTTACAGATGTGTTATGGCAGGGAACAAAATGCATTTGAACCCAAAATTGTTTCTTTGTTTTTTAAAGTGCTTTTTTAAAAGCTCTGAGGGCCACTGAATTTTGTCTTCCACAGAGATATTTCTGATCTATGCATAGTGTTTCTCAAACTTGACAGCTGGACGATGGGTGGACTTCCACTCCCAGAATTCCCCAACCGACTTGGCTGGCTGAGGAATTCTGGGAGTTGAAGTCCATCCCTCATAAGGCCTGCTGGCTGGGGAATTCTGGGAGTGGAAGTCCACTCATCTTAAAACAGGCTGCCTGGGGAATTCTGGGAGTTGAAATCCATCCTCTTAAGGCCTGCTGGCTGGGGGATTCTGGGAGTGGAAGTCCACCACTCTTAAAGCATGCTGGCTGGAGAATTCTGGGAGTTGAAATCCACCCATTGTCCAGCTGCCAAGCCTGAGAACTGTTACCCAAGGAAACGTCCAGAGGTTTGAGAGTGATGTGTTAGGCCCGTATGCTATTCATCAGAGGTGCAATCTGGTTGTACTACAATTCCAGCCATCCCCAGCCAGAATAAGTTCCATTGTACAGGAGCTCTGCAGCTCTTGAAAGTAAATCTCCCTCACCACCACCTCGTATTTACAGCTCAAAAAACTAGGGAAGGTCTCTGCAAAGATGTTTTCCCCCACCGTCCTTATTGCTGCTATGGGTTTAGCAATCTCTTTCTGACGGTTGCCTCAATTGCAAACTCTTCTTCCTATCTCCCAAGATCAGTTCCGCATCCCATTATCCTGAGCGTGCCCTATGCATCCCTCGGCCATTGGTTCTTCAACCACCCTAGGTTTGAAACCAGCAGACATCAAACAAACTAGGATTAATAGTGTAAGAAGTAATCGCGCACCCTCCTAAAGATTGAAATACTTTGGGGAATATTAAAAGAGCCTTGGTAGTACAGTAGCCTAAAGCACCCTGTTATTAAGACCAGCTGCCTGCAATTACTGCAGGTTCGAATCCCGCCAGGCTCAAGGTTGACTCAGCCTTCCATCCTTTCTAAGGTGAGTAAATTGAGGACCCAGTTTGTGGGGGCAATAAGCTGACTTTGTATAAATATACAAAAGGATGAAGGCTATTGCTTAGCGCATTGTAAGCCGCCCTGAGTCTCCGGAGAAGGGCGGCATATAAATCAAATTAAAAAAAAAAAAAAAGAGGCCGACTGTTATATTTCCCAAAAGGAGAAATGGAGAAACATGTTCTTAAAGGCAGAAAGCAGCCTCAACAGCCTCCAGCAGATGCCTGAAGTCTAGAGATAGATATTTTGTGCCAATTAAGAAATCCAGGCCAATCTATTCACAAACAAAACACCTTCTGCTCCAAATGATGAGATTAAGAATTTACATCCCTCCCACCCAAATTCTAAGGACAGGACAGGCTCTTTAGAATATAATAGGATTAACCCACCACCCTTAGAATAGCAAAAACACACCAATCTCACTACAATCCCCTGCAGCATTTCAGAAATGTAGAAAAATCCTTGCACTCATCAAGTTAATTTGTCAGCTGTCCCAGAACTGCATTCTGTGCTTCTGAGTCCAATAAATGGAATCCTCCTTTCCAATCGGCTTCAATTTTATTTCCAGCATTTTTCTTCTCGGTTTAGAACCGTACTGGATTTTTTCCCCTATAATAGTAAGCAGCTGGACGGTTCAAATGAACACAAGAACTTACGTTTGATGGACAAGAAGAGAAAATTTTCCCAATGCTGGAAGCTTGAGAGATAAAACCTGAAGGCTGGCCTAATCCTGGTTAGCTTATGTTCAGTGTATAAGGAGCATTCTTGAGGTCCTAGATAACATCCTCAGAGCTTTTTTGGACCAAACCACAGCTATTTGGCACAAGCCAAATAAATCCTAAATTAATTACCCCACCTGCTGCATGGGTTCATCTCTTTAAATTAAAGGGCACCTCTCCCCCAAAAATGGCCACTGGTATCTGCAGGGCAGTCAAAAAAATTTAAAATGGCACCCCCCCAAACTTGTTGTCGAAATTCCATCCCACGTAAACAAGGATGAAATTTCTACTGGTATGACATGGCTGGGGCTCGCTCTTGACTTTTTTGACCTCCCTGGGGTCCACATTTGTTTCCTAACTTTTTCTAACCTCCTTTTCTTGTTTCTTTTAAAGGCATACATTTAAAAAACAATGTAAAAAATTACTATTAAAAGATTTTTATCGGGAAATATTACATGGAGTACGTCAGGTTATCTACAACAGGTGGCCGCGTGGTAGAAATAAACTTTCTGAACCCCAAAAAGCAGTTTTTTGCATGTTGAGACGCCGGATTCGGTCAGCTTGGCTTTGCGAGAATAAGCAAGATGGCCAACATCCCACAATGTTTGGCTGAGATGGGCGCCCCCTGGTGGAAGCTCTGGGTATGACTCCCACTGGCGCCCTCTGCTGGATGAAATAAGTTCCTGCCGCTGAGCATCTCGCTCTCGTTTCTTTGCCTTGGGTTCAAGGGAGTCCATTCTAGTCTCTTCCCCAGCCTCTAATTGTCCACCGTGAATATCCGTATCAATATTCCCACCGCTAGAATTCCCACGGCGCCGGCCACCGCGAGTCCCCGTCTCACAATCAGTTGCTTGGTCGTCAGAACTCGGCCCGTCCTGGGGACACTGACTGCCTTTTTGTCTGGCAAGGTTGGGCCATTTATGACGGTGAAGCTCAGAAGCACAACGCCATTCTGGGCATCCGTGTGTCCTGGAACAGAAAAGAACAAGCGGGACTCGAAATCAGCTCCAGACAGTAATCGACTTACGACCACAATTCTCTATCTTAAAATGAATCATTTTTTTTGAGGCCCTAATCCAATTAGAGCCCGTCTGTTTGGCTTTAAACGCAAACCTAATTCTTAATTACTTCTTAATTCTGACACTAAACGAATAGTTGTAAGTCAAGGACTGCCTGTATCGGCAAAGCCAGTCCCGGCACGGCTACAAGGTTCTTGCTCCTTCGCTCACCTCCAAACCCTGCTTTGCATTCTATATCGGAAGAGGAAACTGCTTTGCCCGGGATGGGAGCCGAGTTCAAATCCTCCACTGGCTTCTGCGACAGTTTGGCACGGCGCTGGGCCTAAAGGGAAGAGCCGGACAGTAGAGATTTTATTAAATATATTTATTAATATATATATTAATATATAGAAATATATAAATATATAAAGAAAAGAAATATATATATATATGTTTTCTGAGGTTTTTGCGGGTATTTGTATGTAGGTCTTTGGTTATTCGGGTTTTCTCCCGCGTAAAATTGTTCACACCCCCACTGGCAGTTAAAAGGAAGAAACAGCTGCGATCACACACACATTGCTCCTAGAAGCACGAAGCCGAAAACACCAGCCTGAAGATGACGAATGAGACTTCGTCAAAACGTCGCCAAGACACTTCCAATTTTACACGGGAGAAAACCCGAATAACCAAAGACCTACATATACATACATACATACATACATACATATATATATATATAATTTATATTTCGCTGATAAAAAAATAAAGGGAGACTAGTATAGATCTGTTTCAAGCTATTTAGCTCTCATCAGCTAGCCATACCCTTACTTGGATTCGAACTTGGGCTGCCTGCATGTTACGCAATTTGGTATAAAATGGTTTGTCGTGAATGCGACTGCTTGAGGGCTCCTGGATTGGAGCTGAAAGACGAAAGGGATGCAGTATGCTCCCTCCCACATGCTGGGCTAGACCAGGTGCCTCGATAGAAAAACACAATATATATATATATCTCCACCCAACATACACACAATGACTCTAGGCCCGTGATGGTGAACTTATGGCATGCGTGCCCAAACTGGCACGCGAAGTCATGTCGCCCAGGCATGCGTGGCCTTGCCTATTTGTCTTCCGGGTTTCTGGCATGCATGTGTGTGCAACGATCAGCTGTCCTTCACTTGCGCGGCAGTGCCGAAAACTGGTGCGCACATGCGCCCCGGCCAGCTGATCGTCGGGTGCGCATGCGTGCTACAACCCGGAAGTTCGGCTTTTCCGGAGTGCGGCCCCAGCGAGCGCCCGCGTGCCGAAAACGTTCACCATCACTGCTCTAGGCAGTTGAAAATGAGGATGATATTAGAGGTTTTATGTCATTATTTAGCGTATAAGGCAGTGATGGCTAACCTTTTTGCCGTCATGTGCCAAAAGCGGGGGGAGGGTGGGGGGGATCACGTGCGCGTGTGCCCACACCTATAATTCAATGCGCCCCACCCCCACACACACACATGCGCTCCCCCTGCTTTAGGCACGTGATGGCACGGTGGGCCCAGTAGGCCCGATTTTCGGCCTGAGCCCAGAAGCTTTCTTGGAGCCTGGTGAGGGCTAAAACAGCCTTCCCCACCCATTCCGGAGGCCGGAAACAGCCTGTTTCCCGATTTCTGGTGGGGCCAGAAGGCCTGAAAATCAGCTGGCCAGTGCGCACATGCGTGCTGGAGTTGAGCTAGGGAAACCCTCGCGTGCCCACTGATATGGCTCCGCGTGCCACCTGTAACACGCGTGCCATAGGTTCACCATCACGGGTATAAGGCATGAAGTACGTGGGTATCAGTAATAATATATATAATATATAAAAGGAGCATATATAAGTATGACACATTTATGATGGAAGTATGTAGTCAATTTCGTAATATATGAGGAATTCAAGAAGTTATCGGTTGTATGTTCACATTTTGAAATGTGCCACTTCATGCGAATGAAATAAGTGTTCTATATACAGGTAGTCCTTGACTCATTTAGTGACCAAAGTTACAATGGCACCGAAAAAAAGTGACTTAGGACCATTTTTCACACTTATGACTTTTGCAACATCCCCGTGTTTACGTGATCAAAATTCAGACACTTGGCCATTGACTCGTATTTATGACGGTTGGAGTGTCCCGGGGTCACGCGATCCCCTTTTGCGACTTCAGCAAAGTCAATGGGGAGGCCGGATTCACTTAACAACCGTGTGAGTAACAATTGCCATGATTCGCTTAACAACTAGGGCTAGAAAGGTCGTGAGATGGGGCAAAACTCACTTAACAAATTTCTTGCTTAGCAACATAAATTTTGGGCTCAATTGTGGTCATAAGTCGAGGACTACCTATATTAATATTCTATCTAGGCCTGTGATGGTGAACTTATGGCACGCGTGCCACAGCTGGCACACGGAGCCATATATGTGGGCACGCGAGCATTGCCCTAGCTCAGTTCCAGTGTGCATGCATGAACCAGTCAGCTGATTTTCGGGCCTTCCGGGCCCACCGGAAGTCGGGAAACGGGCCATTTCTGGCCTCTGGAGGGCCTCCATGGGGGTGGGGAAGGCCGTTTTCGCCCTCCCCAGGCTCCTAGAAAGTCTCTGGAGCCTGGGGAGGGCGGAAAACGGGTCTTCTGGGCCCACCGGTAAACTTTTTGCCGTCGCATGCCAAAAGCGGGGGAACGCAGGGGTGGCATTGAATTATCGGTGTGGGCACGAGCGCGCACGACCCCCCCACGCTCCCCACGTTTTGGCACGCAACGGCAAAAAGGTTAGCCATCCCTGTTCTAGGCCATTTATGAGATTAGAGATGATAAAATTACACATTAGAGGTGATGTTATAATTATTACATCCTGCTTTCTTTTGGAACAATTCAAGGGAACGCACATAATGTTCCCTCTTATTTTTCCCCACAACAACAACCTTGTGAGGTAGGCTGAGGTGACAGGCACCCTGACAGTTTCCCTGCCTAATGGAGAACTAGTTACAACACACCTTCCCTCGGGGCTGCTTACGACTGATTCGAAATTCTGATAGCTTAAATTCCACCCCTGGGATCATATGATTACATGTCGGCAGCTCAGCAACTGCCCTGCAGTTACAGCCTTTTGCAGCCTCACGTTAATCATGATTTGGCCGGAAACCAAGGTTTGTATCCAGTTTCCAGCAATAAAAAAAAAAAGGATGTTGCAGGCAATGGATTCACTTAACGACTACGATGTTTGCTTAATGACCACAGCTTTTACTTTACAACCATGGCGTTCACTTAACAACCAGTGTTAAAAAAAAAAAAAAACGGTCACAAAAATGGACATGGTGCTTTGGTGACTTGCTTAATGACCGGAGTGAGTATAAGTCTGGCCTTGATGAATGGTCGTAAACAGAGGACTCCCTGTAAGACGAGCAGTGCAAAAGAGCGAGAATGACCAGAACTGGAAAAAAAAAAGGGAAATAGAGATCGTCATGCAGGAGGAGTATTGCCTAATGGTTGGAGCATGGCTGAAGGATGCCTCTTACCTCTTCAGCCACCTGGTCCCAATTCATCCGGAGTATGTACGTGATGGAACAGATGCAGGGGATCAGGGTGCAAATCAGCATGCCCAGCCAAAACCCTAGGAAGGAAGACCAAGCTGAAAAATCACAACGTCCTCAACTTATGACCATTCACTTAGCGGCCGTCCGAAGTTTACAACGGCGCTGAGAAAACGGATTTAAAAATGCTTCTCGCGTTTATGATGCTTACAGCAGCCTGAGGTCACGTGATTGCCATTTGCGACTTTCGTCAGGCGAGCTCACTTAATGACCATCACGATCTTGGACACAGGTAGTCGTCCTTGACTTACAACTGTTTGTTTACTGACCGAAGTGACGACGGCACCGAAAAAAGTGACTTAGGGACCGTTTTTCACACCTGTGACCCCTTGTAATATCCTCGTGGTCAGGTGATCAAAATTCAGACTCTTGGCAACTGACTCATATTTATGACGGGTTGCAGCGTCCCGGGGTCACGTGATCGATCCCCTTTTGCGAACTTCCGACAAGCAAAGTCAACGGGGGAAGCCCGATTCACTTAACAACCGTGCCTCTAACTTAACAACTGCAGCGATTCACTTAACAACGGGGGCAAGAAAGGTCGCAAAACGGGGCAAAATTCACTTAACAAATTTCTCACTTAGCAACAGGAATTCTGGGCTCCATTGCGGTTGTAAGTCGAGGACTACCTGTGGTGGCTCACACCGACACTGATAATGTCGTTGGTGTTGAGTACCAAACAATGAATACCAGGACAAAAATTTGGCATCAAAATGCGTTGAATACCGAATTTGTTGAGTTTCAAAGCAGTTGAGTAGCCAGGTACCACTGTATTAGTTACATATAGGTAGTCCTTGACTTACGACTGATTGCTTGGCGATCGTTCAAAGCCGCTAAGTGGAAATGAAGAATGGCCTTGCGTTCTGAAGACGTTTCGCTTCTCATCCAAGAAGCTTCTTCCGCTCTGGTGGGGAACGGAAGGATTTATGTTCCTTGCAGATAGCTGGTCATTTGCATCCTTTTAGAGCAGGGATGGCTAACCTTTTTGCCGTCGTGTGCCAAAAGCGGGGGTAGTGGAGGGGGGATTGTGCGCGCGCGTGCCCACACCCATAATTCAATGCGCCCCGTCCCCCCACGCATGAGCATGTGACCCCCCCTACTCTCCCCTCTGCTTTTGGCATGCGATGGCACCGTGGGCCCGGTAGGCCCATTTTTTTTGCCGTCCCCAGGGACCGGAGCCTGGGGAGGGCTAAAACAGCCTTCCCCATTCCTCCGGAGGCCCTCCGGAAGCCCAGAAACAGCCCATTTCCCGACTTCTGGTGGGCCCGGTAGGCCCATTTTTTTGCTGTCCCCAGGGACTGGAGCCTGGGGAGGGCTAAAACAGCCTTCCCCATTCCCCCGGAGGCCGTCCGGAAGCCCAGAAACAGCCCATTTCCTGACTTCCGGTGGGCCTGGTAGGCCCATTTTTTTGCCGTCCCCAGGGACCAGAGCCTGGGGAGGGCTAAAACAGCCTTCCCCATTCCCCCGGAGGCCCTCCGGAAGCCCAGAAACAGCCCATTTCCTGACTTCCGGTGGGCCTGGTAGGCCCATTTTTTTGCCGTCCCCAGGGACCGGAGCCTGGGGAGGGCTAAAACAGCCTTCCCCATTCCCCCGGAGGCCCTCCGGAAGCCCAGAAACAGCCCATTTCCCGACTTCCGGTGGGCCTGGTAGGCCCATTTTTTTGCCATCCCTCGGGACCGGAGCCTGGGGAGGGCGAAAACAGCCTTCCCCATTCCCCCGGAGGCCCTCCGGAAGCCCAGAAACAGCCCATTTCCCGACTTCCGGTGGGCCTGGTAGGCCCATTTTTTTGCCATCCTCAGGGACCAGAGCCTGGGGAGGGCTAAAACAGCCTTCCCCATTCCCCCGGAGGCCCTCCGGAAGCCCAGAAACAGCCCATTTCCCGACTTCCGGTGGGCCCGGTAGGCCCATTTTTTTGCCGTCCCCAGGGACCGGAGCCTGGGGAGGGCTAAAACAGCCTTCCCCATTCCTCCGGAGGCCCTCCGGAAGCCCAGAAACAGCCCATTTCCCGACCCGAAAATCAGCTGGCCAGCGCACACACATGCGTGCTGGACTGAGGTAAGGCAACACTCGCGTGCCCACAGATATGGCTCCGTGTGCCACCTGTGGCACCCATGCCATAGGTTCGCCATCACGGTTTTAGAGAGTCCTTGAGGCCACTTGGAGGTTTCTCTGTGTCCTCAGGGTCACAGACAAACCTCTGGAACTGCTGAAAGGACTGTGTTGTAGAAGGCTCCACACCCATTTACACTACTCAGGTGACCCTGAGGACACAGATAAGCCTCCAAAGTGGCCTCAACGACCCTCTAAAAGGATGCAAATGACCAGCTGTCTGCAAGGAGTCTCAATCCTTCCATTCCCCACCATCCCATTAGAACGGAAGAAGCTTCTTGGATGAGAAGATGTAAAGAGCCCGTAGCACAGTGGACTCAAGCACTGTTATTAACATCTGCTGCCTGCAATTACTGCGAATTCGACTCTCCCCAGGCTCAAGGTTGACTCAGCCTTCCATCCTTTCTAAGGTAGGTAAATTGAGGACCCAGTTTGTGGGGGCAATAAGCTGACTTTGTATAAATATACAAAAGGATGAAGGCTATTGCTTAACGCATTGTAAGCCGCCCTCAGTCTCCGGAGAAGGGCGGCATATAAATTAAAGAAAAAAAAAAAGAAAAGAAAAGAAGTGAAACATCCTCAAAGAAGAACAAAGAATTTGCAGTTGCCTCCTGAAAAAAACACCTTTGGGACGACTTGCATCCTGCTTTTGAAGTTGTGATGTTGTCGTCTATGTTGTCCGTCTGTTCCCCCCCCCCCCTCGGTCACATTTCCATATTTTGGGCAACTGGTCCACCTTTGAAGAGTCCCATGATCACCTGACCAATGATTTGTGACATTTCCCCCTCAAAACCAGCATTTATTTCCGTTCGCTCCCCTTCGCAAACAGTGACTTTGCTTAACAGCCACTGTGGAAAAGATGGTAAACTCAAATCGGCCTGTTTTATGACCGTCACAACTCGCAACCCTAATTGTAGGGCTCAATTATGGTCGTAACTACTTATCGCCATGCCACTCTCTGCTCAATGCTAGTACCTATCATGCCAATTTTGGCTACGAAAAGGAGCACAACCCCCAAGGGCAGGCCTACAGTGTAGTAGCCCAGCATGTTGAAAATGGCGCCTAGTTTCTGCCTTCCGGTGCCACGCAGCACCCCGGCGGTTGTAGCCTGCAAGAGATGAAAAGAAGGATGGGTTACAAGAGGCCTTGTGAACCTCTGCAAATTGAAGGTGTGTGGACTTCAACTCCCAGAATTCCCACTGTGCTGACTGAGGAATTCTGGGAGTGGAAGTCCACCCCTCTTAAAGCACGCTGGCTGGGGAATTCTGGGAGTGGAAGTCCACCCATCTTAAAGCATTGCTGGCTGGGGGATTCTGGGAGTGGAAGTCCACCCCTCTTAAAGCATTGCTGGTTGGGGGATTCTGGGAGTGGAAGTCCACCCATCTTAAAGCATTGCTGGCTGGGGGATTCTGGGAGTGGAAGTCCACCCCTCTTAAAGCATTGCTGGCTGGGGGATTCTGGGAGTGGAAGTCCACCCATCTTAAAGCATTCTGGCTGGGGGATTCTGGGAGTGGAAGTCCACCCCTCTTAAAGCATTGCTGGTTGGGGGATTCTGGGAGTGGAAGTCCACCCATCTTAAAGCATTCTGGCTGGGGGATTCTGGGAGTGGAAGTCCACCCCTCTTAAAGCATTGCTGGCTGGGGAATTCTGGGAGTGGAGGTCCACCCATCTTAAAGCATTGCTGGCTGGGGGATTCTGGGAGTGGAAGTCCACCCCTCTTAAAGCATGCTGGCTGGGGAATTCTAGGAGTGGAAGTCCACCCATCTTAAAGCATTGCTGGCTGGGGAATTCTGGGAGTGGAAGTCCACCCATCTTAAAGCATTGCTGGCTGGGGGATTCTGGGAGTGGAAGTCCTCCCCTCTTAAAGCATTGCTGGCTGGGGAATTCTGGGAGTGGAAGTCCACCCCTCTTAAAGCATTGCTGGCTGGGGGATTCTGGGAGTGGAAGTCCACCCATCTTAAAGCATTCTGGCTGGGGAATTCTGGGAGTGGAAGTCCACCCATCTTAAAGCATTGCTGGCTGGGGAATTCTGGGAGTGGAAGTCCACCCATCTTAAAGCATTGCTGGCTGGGGGATTCTGGGAGTGGAAGTCCACCCATCTTAAAGCATTCTGGCTGGGGGATTCTGGGAGTGGAAGTCCACCCATCTTAAAGCATTGCTGGCTGGGGGATTCTGGGAGTGGAAGTCCACCCATCTTAAAGCATTGCTGGCTGGGGGATTCTGGGAGTGGAAGTCCTCCCCTCTTAAAGCATGGCTGGCTGGGGAATTCTGGGAGTGGAAGTCCACCCCTCTGAAAGCACGCTGGCTGGGGGATTCTGGGAGCGGAAGTCCACTCCTCTTAAAGCATGCTGGCTGGGGGATTCTGGGAGCGGAAGTCCACCCCTCTTAAAGCATGCTGGCTGGGGGATTCTGGGAGTGGAAGTCCACCCCTCTTAAAGCATGCTGAATGGGGGATTCTGGGAGTGGAAGTCCATCCCTCTTAAAGCATGCTGGCTGGGGAATTCTGGGAGTGGAAGTCCACCCCTCTTAAAGCATGCTGGCTGGGGGATTCTGGGAGTGGAAGTCCACCCCTCTTAAAGCATGCTGAATGGGGGATTCTGGGAGTGGAAGTCCATCCCTCTTAAAGCATGCTGAATGGGGGATTCTGGGAGTGGAAGTCCATCCCTCTTAAAGCATGCTGAATGGGGGATTCTGGGAGTGGAAGTCCATCCCTCTTAAAGCATGCTGAATGGGGGATTCTGGGAGTGGAAGTTCACCCATTCCACCCCACACCAGACTGCCTTTCCATACCCCATTAAGGCATGGTTTGGTCATGGGTGGTTTACTAAAAAAACCACAGGTGCCCCCCATAATCTTAAAACATTTGAGGTTGTCAGAGCTGAACCTTAAATTTAACCCTATTCAGGCCAGTGGAAAGAAATGAGAAAGAAAAGGACTCACACAAAGGGCTTCAAACAGGTGGAAGGCTATGTAGACGGGCATCACATATGCCACGAGGTCAACCACTTCTCTGTTTTGCACAAATAGATAAAAACCATCATCAGCACCGACCTCCTCTAAGTCAGGGGTGTCCAATCTTGGCAACTTTAAGACCTGTGGATTTCATCACTGGAATTTTTCAATAAGAGACTAGACTGCCATCTGTCAGAATTGGTGTAGGGCCAGAGGGTTGGACTAGATGACCTACAAGGTCCCTTCCAACTCTGTTAATTTGTATCTTAACACCTAGAATTCTAGGAATTGAAGTCCACAGATCTTAAAGTTGCAAAGACTGGACACCCCTGATTTTGTTGCCCTACTCTAAGCCACACACACACACACACACATATATATATATTTCAAACTATTCTAAAAATACGGGTTCCAAGTATATTTGTAAAGGAAGAAGCAGACATTCTGCGAACTCCGGAACTAAAATAATTAAAATTTTATTCTACTAAGCTTTCGTCAGCCATCTGCTGACTTCGTCAGAGTATTAAACTACCATTTTAGGCAGAGATCTCTGTAATGGTAGTTTAATACTCTTGACGATGTCAGCAGATGGCTGATGAAAGTTTAGTAGAATAACATTTTACTTATTTTAGTTCCGTAGCTCGCAGAATGTCTATTTCTTTGTTTATATCTATATCTATATCTATATCTATATCTATATCTATATCTATATCTATATCTATATCTATCTATTTACCTATCTATCTTTCTATATCTATATCTATATCTATATCTATATCTATCTATTTACCTATCTATCTTTCTATCTCTCATTAATCTCTCATTTATCTAACTATATTATATCTATCTATCTATATCTTACAACAGTTCATTTAGTGACCATTCAAAGTTACAACAGCACTTTAAAAAGGGACTTATGACTATGTTTCACACTTATGACAGCCGTTGCAACATCCCCGTGGTGACGGTCATGTAATCAAAATTCAGACCGTTGGCAACTGGTTCGTATTTATGACGGTATGCAGTGTCCCGGGGGGGGGGGGTGTCACGTGATCCCCTTTTGCGACCTTCCAAGAAGCATGAGGAAGTCGGATTCACTTAACAACTGTGTGACTAACTGAACAACTGCAGTGAATCACTTAACAACTGGGGCGAGAAAGGTGGTAAAACAGGGGGGAAAACCTCACTTAACTGTCTCGCTTAGCAACAGAAATTTTGGGCTCCACTGTGATTGTAAGTCAAGGATAAGTCAATAATGGAACAGTTAGTCCTCGACTTACGACGGGTTACATAGCAACCATTTGAAGTTACATCAACCCATCCTGTGTCATATGACTAGGTAACCCCCCTGAATTTACACCTGTATGCTGTAAATAAATCAGCTTTTTCGTTGCCATTGTAAGTTCGAACGGTCACTAAACAAATAGTGGTAAGTCAAGGACAACCTGTATTTACAAGATACCCTCAGGGCCTGAGGGGTTCACTCCAGATTGTCACACTTACTTTTCACTGGTGAAAATATACGCCAAGACATCTTTGGAGGCTATCAACACAACACACATCAGAAGGACGAATCCCACTGGAGGAAAAAAAACAGGGAGAAAAGAATTGAAGCAATCCGAGATAAATTTTATTTATTTATTCAATTCATATCATAATCATAAATTTATTTGTCAAGCATCTATAAGATAACAGGTAAAAGTACAAACATAATTGGAATACATGAAAAGAATAAGTAAAAAAGGAATATTAGGACAGGGACAGTAACAGGGTTGAAATGCTCCCGGTTCGGACCGGATCGCCCGATCCGATAGTGATGGCGGTGGGTGGTTCGGAGAACCGGTAGTAAAAATCCCTGTGCTCCCCCCCCATGCCCAGCTGAGCTGAGCGATCATCAGAGGATGTTGTGTTTTTTTTACTTTTAAAAGCATTTTTTCTACAACCTCTTCGGCCGAAAAAATACTTTTAAAAGTTAAAAAAAAAAAAAGGCTCTGATGAGCGCGCAACTCATCTGGGATCATCAGAAGCTTTTAAAAGCATTTTTTTCCTGAAAAAAAAAAAGCCTTTAAAAGCCTCTGGCGATCCCAGCTGAGTTGCCTGATCGTCAGAGCCTTTTAAAAGCCTTTTAAAAGCATTTTTAACAACCTCTTCGGCTGAAGAGGTTGTAGGAAAAAAAATGCCTTTAAAAGCCTCTGATGATCCCAGCTGAGTTGCCTGATCGTCAGAGGCTTCTAAAAGCATTTTTTTCTGCAACCTCTTAAGGTGGTAGAAAAAATGCTTTTAAAAGTAAAAAAAAAAAAAAGTTGGCCACGCCCACCCAGTCACATTACGCCCCCCCCCACCAAACCACGCCCACAGAACCGGTAATAACAAATTTTAGATTTCCCCCCTGGATGGTAGGCACGCCGGTGCTTATGCATGCCCCTACTGTCAACAGTAGACAGTTTAAGGTTAAAGTTTTGGGGGTTTGGGGAAGAAACTACATGCTACATGCTATATGCTGCCGATCATGCTACCCAGAGCATTAGAAAGAGAGATACTAAGAAATATTACAGCAAGATCAAATATTATACCAGGATGGGCCTCTATGACCTCTTTACGACCTGTGGACTTCAACTCCCAGAATTCCTGAGACAGCCAACATGGTTGACTCTCTCGGGAATTCTGGGAGTTGAAGTCCACAGGTCGTAAAGGCTCCATAGAGGCCTACTGCTGTGTTATGTTATGCTCCCTACTCAGAAAGGCCTACAAAAGTCAAGATGGTATCAACGATGATGGAACTGAAGCTCCATCATTTCTTCATGTTAAATGCCTGCATATATAGTGTTGGGTTTTAGATGTTGGACGCCATCTTGACTTCTTTGACCATCCTGGACATTTCTGCCCTTTTTACTACCGGTTCTGGGGGTAGTGGCTTGGTGGGTGTAGCTTGGTGGGCATGGCAGGGGAAGGATACCATAAAATCTCCATTCCCACTCTACTCCAGGGGAAGGATACTGTAAAATCTCCATTACGTCCCCAATCCAGGGGAAGGATACTGCAAAATCTCTAATCCCATCCTACTCCAGGGGAAGGATACTGTAAAATCTCCATTACGTCCCCAATCCAGGGGAAGGATATTGCAAAATCCCCATTTCTTCCTGATCAGCTGGGACTTGGGAGGCAGAGAATAGATGGGGGCGGGGCCAGTCAGAATTTTTACTACTGGTTCTACGATAGTAAGAACTACTACCAAACTACTCAAAATTTCCGCTACCGGTTCTCCAGAACAGGTCAGAACCTGCTGAAACCCACCTCATATATATATATATATATATATACCTATTAAGATAGATAATACCTATTATTAGGAGATTCCGCCGTGCCCTTAAAACTTTCTTTTTTCAGCAAGCCGGGCTGGCTTAACATATTTTTGAACATATTTTTAAATATTTTTAATTGGTTTGTTATCTTAAATTGGGGCCAAATTAATATATATCCTTTTAATTGTTTTTAATGTTTGTATTGTATATTTTTATCTGGCTGTACACCGCCCTGAGAGTCCCTCGGGAGAAGGTGCGGTATATAAATTCAAAATAAAATAAAATAAAATAAAACAATATATATATATAACCCCAAAAAGTGTATCATATGATGGATATAGGTAGTCCTCAACTTACGACCACAGTTAAGCCTAAAATTTCTGTCGCTAAGCGAGATAGTTGTTCAGGGAGGTTTGCCCCATTTTCCGATCTTTTTTTTGCCATGGTTGTTAAGTGAATCACTTCAGTTGTCCGGTTAGTAACACGATTGTGAAGTGAATCTGGCTTCCCCATTGACTTTCTTTGCCAGAAGGTCGCTAAACAACCCCCGGGACGCTGCGACCATCATAAATATGAGTCGGTTGCCAAGCATCTGAATTTGGATCACGTGGCCCACAGGAGCGCTGCAACGGTCATAAGTGCAAAACAACAGTCTTCGATCCCGTTTTTCAGTGCCGTTGTATCTTCCGTCACTGAACAAATGGTTGTAAGTCGAGGATTTCCTGTATATACAATTTCTGCTCATCTTAAAGTCACCAAGGTTGAGAAATTGCAAAGAAGAGCAATTAAGAGTTCTAGAGACTAAAACGTATGAAGAACAGTTGCAGGATTTGGGTTTGCCCAGTCTAGACAGTCACTTATGCGCATGCGACTCCCCCGTGCTCCCCCTGCTTTGGGCACGGTGGGCCCAGTAGGTCCGTTTTTCGCCCTCCCCAGGCTCCAGAGGCTTTCTTGGGGGTGGGACCGGAAGTCAGGAAACATGCCGTTTCCGGCCTCCGGGGTGGGGGATGGGGAAAGCCTTTGGAGCCTAGAAATCCTCCGGAGCCTGGGGAGAGCAAAAAACAGGCCTTCCGGTCCCACCGGAAATTGGCAAACTGGCTATTTCCGGCCTCTGGGGGAGTGGGGAAGGCCATTTTCACCCTCCCCAGGCTCTTAGAGAGCCTCCGGAGCCTGGGGAGAGCAAAAAACAGGCCTTCCGGTCCCACCGGAAGTTGGCAAACGGGCTATTTCCGGCCTCTGGGGGAGTGGGGAAGGCCATTTTCACCCCCTCCCACCGGATCTGAGCTAGGGCAATGCTCATGTGCCCACCGATATGACTCTGATATGATATCTGAAATGGTGTAGATGTCAGCACGTCAAGATGCATTTATCCTAGTGCTGACATGAGAAGGAGAACGCAAGTGTCTGCAACGGGACGGTTGCCTTTCACCTACTTATTTTAGCTGGAGATAATGTCCCCTAGGAGATGGATGGGAGGGAGGAAATTCCTTTGAGCTGGAGCAGTAGATTAGGGGTGAATGATTGGGAAGATGGCCAATGAATGCAGAGGAGTGGGGGAAGGAAGAGGAGGGATTTTGGGGCAGCACGGCAGTGCTGGCTGCATGGAGTCAGTACACTGACTCCATGTTGCCGTGCTAAATAAAATGGAAGCTTGTTTCAAAAAAGACTTTGTTTGAGACGCAATTTATTTGAAGACGGCCTGAAAACCTGACAGTAGGTCTGCGATGGCGAATCTATGGCACGCGTGGCAAAAGTGGCACCTCTTCGGGCACGCAAGCCATCGTTCCTTGCCCTTCCGGGTTCCGGCGTGCCGGCCAGTTGGTCACCGAAAAGATGATCTTCCGGTTTCCAGCGCACACATCCACACCGGCCACCTGGTCTTCCAGTTTCTTGTGCGCATGCGTGCGTGAGGAGCATGTGCGTGATGGAAATTGGAAGATCCTATTCCTGGCACATGCATGCGCACCAGGTGGCTACTCTTCCTGTTTCCGGCTCGCACATGGTCCCTTTCAGCTCTAGTCTGATTCTGAAACGCTGGTGTCAGCGCCTCAGCGCTGGCATAGAGAAGAGAGAGATAATTTCTGAACTTTTGCCTGCTAAATCCCTTTGAAGTCGGGTTGTCGTGGAAATGAGGAGGGGGGAGACATTCCTGGGAAATGACGTGACAAGAAGTCTGGAGAATGACTTGGAAGATAGCCAATGAGAAGCAGAGAATTGGGGATCGGAAAGGGAGGGATTGGGGGGCAAAAGGTCAGTCTTGTCCGCATCGAGTCATGATCCGGTGGCTGTGCTCAATTAAAGAAAAGATTTCCTTAAAGATTGGCAGATTGGAAATTCATTTATTTTGAGATAGCATCGAAGTCTGACAGCTGGTTTATGTTTCCCATGGATTCTCTTCAGAGATGGGTTTCAGCAGGTTCTGACCAGTTCTGGAGAACCGGTAGCGGAAATTTTGAATAGTTCGGAGAACTGGTAGTAAAACTTCTGACTGGCCCTGCCCCCATCTATTCTCTGCCTCCCGAGTCCCAGCTGATCGGGAGGAAATGGGGATTTCGCAGTATCCGTCCCCCGGAGTGGGGTGGGAATGGAGATTTTACAGTATCCTTCCCCTGCCACGCCCACCAAGCCATGCCACGCCCACCAAGCCACAAACACAGAACCGGTAGTAAACATTTTTCAAACCCACCACTGATTCTCTTCTTTCTATCAGCCCCAGATTGATACCTGTGCAAAATATGGCGACTACAGAAGACTTGCGGGCTTCTTGCCCCTTCCCGGCTCCTAAGGCGTTGCCCACTCGGACGCTGGTGGAGGCCCCGATCCCAAAGGGAATCTAAAACGGACAAAAGGAAGAGAGAGATCTGGTGAGATGCCCGTTCAGTTCCTGCCTTGGTAAAATCCTCAACCAGCTGGATTGATTGGTTGATTTTTTTGATATATCCAGAGTGGGATGGAGCCCATTAAATGGCTTGTCCAAAATGGTGCTTTTTTCAAGAGGCAACTGGAATTTCTTGTTTTTTCTTTTGAAGACGTTTCTCTTCTCATCCAAGAAGCTTCTTCAGCTCTGACTGGATGGTGGGGGACAGAAGGATTGATACTCCTTGCAGACAGCTGGTCATCTGCATCCTTTTTAGAGGGTCGTTGAATGAATTATTTTATTAATTTGTTATTTTTTAAAAATTATTTTACTATTATTTAAAATATTTAAAATATTTTACTATTTTTATTTTTTATATGATGTTTTTATACCATGTAAAAACATCATATAAATGTAAGCTGCCTTGAGTTGCGACAATATAAATTTTCTAAAATAATAATAATAAAAAAAATACCCTATAGGTAGTCCTCGATTTACCACCATTCGTTTAGTGACCGTTTGATGTTATACAAGGACCCTGAAAAAAGTGAATTTACGACCGTTTTTTCACACTTACGACCACTGCAGCATCCCCGATGGTCACGTCATCAAAACGCAGATGGATTGGCAACTGACTCCTATTTATGACGTCTGCAGTGTCCCGGGGTCACGTGATCCCCTTTTGATGGGGAAGCTGGATTCACTTAACAACCGTTTTATTAACTTAATAACTGCAGTGATTCGCTTAACAGCTGTGGCAAGGCAGGTCGTAAAAAGGGGCAAAACTCACTGAACAACTGTCTCACTTCGCAATGCAAATTTCGGGTTCCTTTGTTGTAGTAAAGCGAGGACTTCCTGTATGGACGGCACAGATAGTTTAGCGACCATAATTGGTCATTCAGCAAAACATTGCTCAGTGGAACTGAGACTGTGCTTTTGATCCGACTTCCACTTTCTTTTGGTTTGTAGACCAGCGAACGTCATAAATGTGAGGACTGGTTGTAAAGTTGTTTTTTTTTCACGCTTGTAGATGTGAACTTTCAATAAATGAGGCAGTTGTTTAAAGAGGACTATAGGTAGTCCTTGACTTGCGAGTACAATTGTGAACTTCGGTCGCTAAGTGACATGGTCGTTAAGTGAGTTGAACCTGATTTTATGACCATTTTGGGCGGTCCTTAAGTAAATCCCTCTTTCACCCTTTGACTTTGCTTGTTGGAAGCCGGCTGGGACCCACAGGACATTGTATCCGTCATAAATATGAGTCAGTTGCCAAGCTTCTGAATTTTGATCCTGTAATCGTGGGGAAAATGCTGCAAATGGTTGTAAGTGTGAGGACTGGTCGTAAGTTCCTTTTTTCCACGCCCTCATAAATTACACAGGGTCTCTAAATAAACAATCATAAGTCAAACACCAGCTATACCTGTATATCAGTTATAGCCAATGCAAATCATAGGATGCACACAAAATGCAGGGAAATTTACATTTCGGTTTGCTAATTTGAGGTGTCTGCCAAGGAAGGTCAAAAAAGTCAAAATGGCAGACATCCTGTTTTTGTGGTGATATGGCAGACGGGAAATGCTTACCATATAAACTACTGTGGCGATTTCATAGATGACAGATTGCGCAGACAGATCCAGCACACTCAGGAGGCCTGACATTAAAAAAAATAATAATAACAGGAAAAGGGAAAAATAAATATTCAATGATGTCCTGAGGGAAGAGATCTAAAAAGGCAAGATGGCGGCTCAGCCGCCATCTTGGCTTTTTGGATCTCTTCCCTGAAGGCTCCTGCAAGGATTATGACAGGAAATCCTCAATGTACAACCACAATTGGAACCAGAATTCTGATGCTAAGCAGGACGGTTGCTAAGTGAGTCGCACTCACTTTTACAACCATGTGGTCATTAATTAAGTCTGGTTTCCCTCAGGGCTTGTTGGGAAGGGCGCAAGTGGAAATGACATCATGACCCTGGGATGCTGCAACCCTTGTAAATACAGGTAGTCCTCGACTTGCAACAGTTCATTTAGTGACCGTTCGAAGTTACAACGGCATTGAAAAAAAGTGACATGATTATTTTTCACATCTGTGACCGTTGCGACATCCGATCACGGTCACGCGATCAAAATTCAGACGCTTGGCAAAGTGACTCCTATTTATGACGGTCGCAGCATCCCGGGGGGGTCACGTGATCCCCTTTTGCAACCTACTGACAAGCAACAGGGAAGCCAGGTTCACCTAACAACCGTGTGACTAATTGAAGAACTGCAGTGATTCACTTAACAACATGGGGCGAGAAAGGTAATAAAAAATGGGGCAATTTCTCACTTAACAACCTAAATTTTGGGCTTGGTTGTGGTCATAAGTTGAGGACTACCTCTAGGAAAAAGGGTGTGTCCCGCCTTTTGGCCCGTCCCACACCCAGCCCTAGCTCCTCCCCCTGCCCACTCCTGACCTATCAGAAAGCTTCCAATTTCAAAAGTCCACCATTCAATGCAAATCATCAGCATGCTGGGAATCGCCAGCGACATGAAGAGACCCCATTCCTGCAGGCAGTCCGTGGACCAACCTGGAAAAAAAAAAAGGAAAATCACCTGAACAAGCCAGGATTCATGGTTTGGATGCAAAAATTACATAACAAGAGGATGGTGGATTTTGAGTCTGGCACAGGAATGTCTCTAAAATGACTACAGGATAGATTCAAAATGCCATTTTTTTTAAAAGCAGGACTAGAACTCACAGCCGCCTAGTGATTGGCCCAAAGTCACCCAGATAGCTTTCATGCCTAAGGCAGGACTAGAATTCGGAGTCTCCTGGTGATTGGGTCAAAGTCACCCAGGTACTGTCCTGCATTAGGCAGGACTAGAACTCACTGCCTCCTGGTGATTGGCTGAAAGTCACCCAGCTGGCTTTCATGCCTAAAGTGGGACTAGAACTCACCATCCCCTGGTGATTGGCCCAAACTTAGCCAGCTGGCTTTAATGGCTAAGGTGGGACTAGAATTCACCATCTCCTGGTGATTGGCCCAAGTTACTTAATTTGCCTTTCATGCCTAATGCAGGACTAGAATTCACAGTTTCCTGGTGATTGTAACAAAGTCAATCAACTTGTTTTCATGCCTAAGGCAGGACTAGGATTCGGAGTCTCCTGGTGACTGGCCCAAAGTCACCCAGATACCGTCATGCGTTAGGCAGGACTTGAACTCACAGTCTCCTGGTCATTAGCCCAAAGTCACCCAGTGACTTTGGGCCAATCACCAGGAGACTGTGAGTTCTAGTTCCACTATAGGCATGAAAGCCAGCTGGGTGACTTTGGGCCACTCACTAGGAGACTGTGAGTTCTAGTCGCGCCTTAGACATGAAAGCCAGCTAGGTGACTTTGGGCCACTCACTAGGAGACAGTGAGTTCTAGTCCCACCTTAGGCATGAAAGCTGGCTGGGTGACTTTGGGCCAATCACCAGGAGACTGTGAGTTCTAGTCCCACCTTAGGCATGAAAGCTGGCTGGGTGACTTTGGGCCACTCACTAGGAGATTGTGAGTTCTAGTCCCACCTTAGGCATGAAAGCCGGCTGGGGGACTTTGGGCCAATCACCAGGAGACTGTGAGTTCTAGTTCCACTATAGGCATGAAAGCCAGCTGGGTGACTTTGGGCCACTCACTAGGAGACTGTGAGTTCTAGTCGCGCCTTAGACATGAAAGCCAGCTAGGTGACTTTGGGCCACTCACTAGGAGACAGTGAGTTCTAGTCCCACCTTAGGCATGAAAGCTGGCTGGGTGACTTTGGGCCAATCACCAGGAGACTGTGAGTTCTAGTCCCACCTTAGGCATGAAAGCTGGCTGGGTGACTTTGGGCCACTCACTAGGAGATTGTGAGTTCTAGTCCCACCTTAGGCATGAAAGCCGGCTGGGGGACTTTGGGCCAATCACCAGGAGACTGTGAGTTCTAGTTCCACTATAGGCATGAAACCTGGCTGGGTGACTTTGGGCCACTCACTAGGAGACTGTGAGTTCTAGTCCCACCTTAGGCATGAAAGCTGGCTGGGTGACTTTGGGCCACTCACTAGGAGACAGTGAGTTCTAGTCCCACCTTAGGCATGAAAGCTGGCTGGATGACTTTGGGCCACTCACTAGCAGACTGTGAGTTCTAGTTCCACTATAGGCATGAAAGCCAGCTGGGTGACTTTGGGCCACTCACTAGGAGACTGTGAGTTCTAGTCCCACCTTAGGCATGAAAGCCAGCTGGGTGACTTGGGCCACTCACTAGGAGACTGTGAGTTCTAGTCCCACCTTAGGCATGAAAGCCAGCTGGGTGACTTGGGCCACTCACTAGGAGACTGTGAGTTCTAGTCCCACCTTAGGCATGAAAGCCAGCTGGGTGACTTGGGCCACTCACTAGGAGACTGTGAGTTCTAGTCCCACCTTAGGCATGAAAGCCAGCTGGGTGACTTGGGCCACTCACTAGGAGACTGTGA
>NW_027256881.1:240000-267500 GCF_029215685.1 Pituophis catenifer annectens
GTAGTACCAGGCTAAGGGCAGCACACTGCCTTAGCTCATGCCTATGATCTCATTTTGGCTTTGATCTGTATTATGTCATCTCACCTAGAGAGGATGGCATCTTGAGAGGGGGGGTGAATAATTTGTCCAATTAGAACACTGTTGCTGCCCTGCCTTTTTGCCTGCCTGTAAAAACTGTATAAAAAATAAAGCTCTCTGCGAGAGCGGGAAAAACATCTTTGATAAGAGCAAAAGCCTGGACCTCTAATTTATTACAATGGATTTCAATTCCCAGAATTCCCCAGCCAGCTTGAAGTCCATACATCTTAAACTTGCTAACATGGAGAAGTAGATGAGTACTGCTCATTAGATGAGTACTGACCTTCGAACAAGCAAAGTTAAAATCTCGGGTGTTTTCCCGCGTCATTTAAAAGTCTGTTAGTTAAAATGCTTTATATATATATATATATATGTAAGTTTTCACGGGTATATATGTGTGTACAGTTAATATTTCGGGTTTCTTCCCGTGTAATTGTAAACATATCCTTAAAAGGGTAGTAGCGACGTTTCGATGGAACGAACGTTTCATAGAAAAACATCAGTTACGATCTCACAGTTTGTCCATAGGCACCAAGCCGAGAACATCAGCCAGAAGATGATGGATGCGATTCCATCGAAATCTCTCTACTACCCTTTTAAGGATATGTTTACAATTACACGGGAAGAAACCCGAAATATTAACTGTACACACACACACACACACACACACACACACACACGCATATATATATGTGTGTGTAGGTCTTTAGTTATTCGAGTTTTCTCCCGCGTAAAATTGGAAGTGTCTTGGCGACGTTTCGACGAAGTCTCATTCGTCATCTTCAGGCTGGTGTTTTCGGCTTCGTGCTTCTAGGAGCAATGAAGGCTTCGTGCTTCTAGGAGCACGAAGCCGAAAACACCAGCCTGAAGATGACGAATGAGACTTCGTCGAAACGTCGCCAAGACACTTCCAATTTTACGCGGGAGAAAACCCGAATAACCAAAGACCTACATACAAACACCCGCGAAAGCCTCAGAAAAAGCTGGAAACTTACAGGCAGTGCTGGGATAAAGATCATGACATAAACCTGGGTAAGCCTGGAAAGACACACAAAAAAAATGGCATTAATTTCCAATTATTCAATTCCGTGAACATGTTCATGGCAGTCTTAAAAAACTCATATATTTTGTTGTAGCCTCTTCGGGCACCACATTGTGAGCTCTAAGCGGCTTCTTTGAAGAAACCCTGTCTTGTGACATCCCTCAAAACTTTAAAGAATAAATATATATATATATATATATATATATATATATATATATATATATATATATATATATATATTAAAAAGATATAAAAGTCTACTTAATTACATTCAAAAGGTCCAGTTTTGTGGGAAATTTTATGAGGGGATCATCTGATCTTGTGAAAGACTAGATATTTTGAATGGATGCTCTTTACTCGTTTTAGTTCTGAAAGAAGATCTTAATTGCTGTGAATCTTGAATGGATGTCCTTACTTGATTTGAATTTTGAGTGATTTCTTAATCGATGTGAAGTTTGGATAGTTTTCTTAATCGGTGTGAATTTTGAATGGTGTTCTTAATTGATTTTAATTTTGAATGGATGTTCATTATAGATTTGAACTTTGAACCATTTTCTTAATTGATACGAATTTTGAATGGTTTCTTGAGGTGAATTTTAAATAGATTTCTTAATTAGAATATAATTCTTTTATTGGCCAAGTGTGATTGGACACACAAGGAATTTGTCTTTGGTGCATATGCTTTCAGTGTACATAAAAAGAAAAGATACATTCGTCAAGAATCATAAGGTACAACACTTAATGATAGTCATAGGGTACAAATAAGCAATCAAATCATACTAAGAAACAATATAAATCGTAAGGATACAGCAACAAGTTACAGTCATACAGTCATAAGTGGGAGGAGATGGGCGATAGGAACGATGAGAAGATTAATAGTAATTGATGTGAATTTTAAAAGATGTCCTTAATTGATTTGAATTTTGAATGGAGGTTCATTATAGAGTTGAATTTTGAACCATTTTCTTAATTGATACAAATTTTGATGCTGTTTATTCATTTGGATTTTCAGTGATTTCTTAATTAACATGAATTTCGAATGCTGTTCTCAGTTGATGCCGGTTTTGAATTTTCAAAGAATAATCTTTACTCGATGTGAATTTTGAATGGATATTCTTTATGGAATAAAACTTCAAAGTGATGTTCTTAATAGATGTGAATTTTTAAGGGATGGTCTTTGTTGATTTGAAAGATTAACACAGGCATTGGCTGTAGCAACCACAAAGCAAATTAAAAACAGCACATCAATTGTAATCACGGCTGGAGTTACAGTAATAGAGTTGGCAGGGACTTGGAGGTCATCTAGTCCAACCCCCTGCTCACGCAGGAGAGCTATACTAGAGATTCGAACCGCCGAACTGCCGAGCTTTCTGATTGACACGCTCAGTGTTTTAGCCACTGAGCCACCTAGCTAGGTTATTGGAGTTGGAGGTATGTGACAGGGTAGTCAAAAAATCAAGATGGCGCCCGAGACAATGGGATTCAAACCTTGCCTCTAATTCAGACGCCATCTTGATTTCAACTCCCAGAATTCCCCAACCAGGCCCTTCCAGCATGATACACAGCTAGTCCTCAAATTATGACCACAGTTGAGCCCAAAATTGCTATTGCTAAACGAGACTGTTGTGAAGTGAGTCTCGCCCCATTTTACGACCTTTCTTGCCACGGTTGTTAAGTGAATCTGGCTATCCTAATCACTTTGCTTGTCAGAAGGTCGCAAAAGGGGACCGCATGACCCCAGGACATTGCAACCGTCATAAATATGAACCAGTTGTGAATTTTGATCCCGTGACCATGAGGACGGTAAGAGTGAAAATGGTTGTAAGGCTCGCAGATCACTTTCTTCAGTGCCATTGCAATTTGAACGGTCACTAAATGAATTGTTGTAAGTCGAGGATTACCCGTAATTCTATCCCATCATCTTCAAAACAATCCAGAAAAAAGGGATCACATGGACAAAACAGTCCCAGAAGAATTTTTAACCCTTCAATGAAAGCTGTCCACAGGTGAAACCCCCCTTCAACTCATCCCACAAGGCCCAAAATCCCCACTCCCACCCACCACATTGCTTTATCTTGGAAGAAAGTTTTCCTTAACAGAGTTGGAAGGGATCTTATAGGTCATCTAGTCCAACCCCTCCACCCAACCCCTCCACCTACACCATTTCTGACAAATGGCAGTCCAATCTCTTCTTAAAAACCCTCCAGTGATGGAGCAACTTCTGGAGGCAAGCTGTCTCACTGATTAACTGTCAGGAAATTCCTCCTTAGTTCTAGGTTGGTTCACTCCTTGATTGGAATAGAGATGAACAGAGTTGGAAGGGACCTTGGAGGTCATCTAGTCCAACCCCCCCGCCCAAGCAGGAGACCCTACACCATTTCTGACAGAGGGCAGTCCAGTCTCTTCTTGAAAGTCTCCAGTGATGAAGCTCCCACAACTTCCGAAGGCAACTTCGGGGTGAGATACCACCAGTACACTGATGACACCCAGCTGTACATCTCCACCCCAGGCCACCCCAACGATGCCCTTGAAGTGATGTCCCAGTGCCTGGAGGCTGTGCGGATCTGGATGGGGAGGAACAGGCTCAAGCTCAACCCTTCCAAGACTGAGTGGCTGTGGTTCCCGGCATCCCGATATAGTCAGCTGACTCCATTGCTGACTATTGGGGGTGAGTCTTTGGCCCCCACAGAAAGAGCTCGCAATCTGGGAGTCCTCCTGGATATGCAGCTGTCCTTGGAGGAACATCTGACGGCTGTAACCAGGGGGATCTTTTGTCAGGTTCACCTGATTCGCCAGTTGCGGCCCTTTCTTGATCGGGATTCCCTGTGCACAGTCACGCCCTCGTCACCTCTCGCCTTGACTACTGCAATGCTCTCTACATGGGGCTCCCCTTGAGGGGCACCCGGAGGCTCCAGCTGGTCCAGAACGCAGCAGCGCGGGTAGTGATGGGAGCAGCATGGCGCTCCCATGTAACACCGCTCCTGCGCGAGCTGCACTGGCTCCCAGTGGTCTTCCGGGCGCGCTTCAAGGTGTTGGTCATCACCTTTAAAGCGCTCCATGGCATAGGGCCTAGCTATCTTCGAGACCGCCTGCTGCTACCGACGACCTCCCATTGTCCCGTGCGCTCCCACAGAGAGGGCCTCCTCGGGGTGCCATCAGCCAAACAATGTAGGCTGGTGACCCCCAGGGGGAGGGCCTTCTCTGTGGGGGCACCTACCCTCTAGAATCAGCTGCCCCCAGAGATAAGGAGAATCCAAGACCTCGGTGCCTTCTGCCCTTAAAACCTTCTTTTTCCAGCAAGCCGGGCTGGCTTAAGAAGAAATTTTTAAATGTTTTAATTGGTTTGTGATTTTTAATTTTTGGGCCAAATTTATATAGATTTTAATTGTTTTTAATATTTGTATTTCATGTTTTTAATTCTGGCTGTGCACTGCCCTGAGTCCTCAGGGAGAAGGCCGGTATATAAATTGGAAATAAAATAAATAAATAAATAAAATAAACTTCTCTTCCATGGGTTGATGCTTCTCACTGTCAGAAAATTTATCCTTATTTCTAGGTTGAATCTCTCCCTGATCAGTTTTTAGCCATTGTTCCTTGTCTGGCCTTCAGGTGCTTTGGGAGAATAGCTTGACCCCCTTCCTCCTCTCTGGGGCAGCCCCTCAAATATTGGAAGATGCTATCCTGTCTCCCCTGGTCCTTCTCTTCACTAGACTATCCAGGCCCAGTTCCTGCAACCGTTCATCGTATGTTTTAACCTCCAGCCCCCTCATCATCCTGGTTGCTCTTCTCTGCACTCTTTCTAGAGTCTCCACATCTTTTCTATAGTGTGGGGACCAAAACTGGGCACAGTCTTCTAAGTGTGGTCTTACTAAGGCTTTTATGGAGTGATATTAGTACCTCCCTTGATCTCCTTTCTCACCTGGAAACTTCCGGATCCTGCCGGATCAGCAACAGAAGCTGTTCTGTGTTGATAAAAAATGCCCAGCATGGGAAACAGCAGAGGAGAAGAATCAGGATGCCTTGTTGGAGGATGGTACCCACCCGTTTCATGTTCTTCCCGCCGTACGTCTGGAAGAAGAAAGGGGAAAGACCAAGGAAATGGGTTTATGCAAAAAGCCTATCTGTAGGAATCTTCTGGGCACCAATGGTTAGCTTCGGCCAGGTTTGTTTGTGGCTATGTTAGGATGCTAGGCTGATTCCTGTTTTGATTCCACCTCCAGGATCTGTCAGTCCTCCTCCTACAGTCACCCTTTGATTGGTTATCTCTCCTCCTCCTCCTCCTCCTCCTCCTTGCAAACCCCACTACTTTCTAGTACTGGTGGTGTTACCTAATCAGGCAATGAAACTGTCAGCACTTCAAGCTGCATTTTACTCTAGTGCTGACATAAGAAGGAGAAGCGGAGGCGTCTGGAAAGGGACGTTTGACTTTTCACCTACTTATTTTCCCTGGAGATAATATCCCCTAGGAGATGGGATGGGAGGGGGGAAATTCCTTTGAGCTGGAGCAGTAGATTAGGGGTAGAGTGACTTGGAAGATGGCCAATGAGTACAGGGGAGTGGGGAACAGAAAGGGAGGGTTTTGGGTCTGGAAGTCAGTGTTGGCTTTGATGGAGTCAGGTCTAGAATGTCGTGCTTAATAAATAGGAGTTTTTTTCATCAAAGACTTTGTTTGAAATGCAATTTATTTGAGACGACCTCGAATCCTGACAGAAACATTTGCACGAAAACCACCAAGCTCAGAGAGCACCAAGGATCCCACAGTTAAGCGATTTTATATAATTGTCTCAGGAGCGCCTTCAAACCATGAAATAGCAAAAGAGAATATGGAATCTCTTTTGCAGAAAATTAAAAATTCCACTCTTTTGGATTTTGAAGGGGGCTCCCTCAACCCCAGATTTAGCCCATCCTGAATAGAGAAAAAAATCAGGAAAATGGATTGTATTTTTTTCTTTCCGTATCTGGCAAACTCCGAGCTTGGACAGAAACTCCGCAGAATTCCGTTTCTGTGGGTGTGGCTTGGTGGGCGTGGCAGGGAAAGGATACTGCAAAATCTCCATTCCCACCCCACTCTGGGACCAAACAGAGGTGGTATTTGCCAGTTCTCCGAACTACTCAAGATTTTCGCTACCGGTTCTCCAGAACCTGTCAGAACCTGCTGGATTTCACTCCTGATTATGACCCACCTGAGATATTAATGTGTCACAAGCCGAGGACAGCCCAAAACCTATAGAAATGCCAGTCACGTTGATCACCTAAAAACAGGAAGAAAGAGGAGGAAAAATTTAGAAAACCCAGAGATTACCTATCTGTTGCTATTCTTATCCAAAATCATAAGAGGGAGATTATAAAAGAGGTTAAGGTTTAATCCCTCTTTTAATCCTAATATTAATGCTCTATTTGTAAAATTTACATTTTAAACTCCAAGCTCGCCTTTTAATTTCCAATTGCAGCTACACCTTCATAGCAATAACACACTGCAGCTAGTCCTCAATTTATGACCACAACTGAGCTCAAAATTTCTTCCCACCTCCCCATGTTTTATTTGTTTTATTTTATATAACATTAAGTTTCCATCAAATAGCGTGTGGTCTGGGTGCAGTTATTTTTAAACAATCATAATCCACGTATTTGTTGTAGTATTCATCACAATAATATTAATAATATAATAATAACAATAATACTTAACATCATCTTTAACAACTCTCCACGTTAACATTTCCTCTTTTTATGTCTCCTCTTTTCTAACTTCTTTCTGTCTCTATTGTCTACCCATTGATAAATTACATCCCATATCAAAAAATATTGTTTCTTCTTTATCCTTAATAGTGAGCGTTAATCTATCCATTTCTGCACATTCTAATATTTTCTTAATTACGTTCCCCTCTGACGGAATCTCATCATTTTTCCATTGCTGTGCAAATACAATTCTAGTTGCGGTTAGTATGTGCAAAACCAGATATATAGTCTTTTTAATCATATTTTTCTTGTTGCTAAGCGAGACATTTGTTAAGTGAGTTTGGGGTTTCCTTGTGGTCTTCCATCCCAAGCAGAAACCACCAGGGCTGACTCTGTTTATCTTTTGGAGGTCACCCAATAGTCAGCTGGTATGAAGATGAAGATGGAGGAGGTGGGAACACGTGAAAAGGGAAACTCACCGCAATGGCAAGAGTGACGGATGCCAATTCAACCTTCCCCATGTGGCCGCAAAATATCGTGCTGACGACATGGATCATGAACACCAGGAGCTGAATCACAGTCTAAGGGAAAAAAAGGTGAGGAGAAGGCAGGTGAAGATTTGAAACTCTTCAAAGTGCCACCCAGAAGTGTGGTAGAATAGGTTCAAATGGTGCAATAATAGCAATTTTAGTGTTCAGTTGTGGATTAGCAGTGTTTTTCAACTGAGGCGACTTTAAGATGGGTGGACTTCAACACCCAGAATTCCCCATCTTAAAGCATGCCTGGCTGGGGAATTCTGGGAGTGGAAGTCCACCCCTCTTAAAGCATGCTGCCTAGGGAATTCTGGGAGTGGAAGCCCACCCCTCTTAAAGCATGGCTGACTGGGGAATTCTGGGAGGGGAAGTCCTCCCCTCTTAAAGCATGCCTGGCTGGGGAATTCTGGGAGTGGAAGTCCACCCCTCTTAAAGCATGCTGCCTAGGGAATTCTGGGAGTGGAAGTCCACCCATCTTAAAGCATGGCTGACTGGGGAATTCTGGGAGTGGAAGTCCACCCTTCTTAAAGCAGGCTGGCTGGGGAATCCTGGGAGTTGAAGTCCATCAATTTTAAAGCATGGCTGACTGGAGAATTCTGGGAGTTGAAGTCCACCCTTCTTAAAGCAGGCTGGCTGGGGAATCCTGGGAGTTGAAGTCCATCCATCTTAAAGCATGGCTGACTGGGGAATTCTGGGAGTTGAAGTCCACCCCTCTTAAAGCATGCTGGCTGGGGAATTATGGGAGTGGAAGTCCACCCCTCTTAAAGCATGCTGCCTAGGGAATTCTGGGAGTGGAAGCCCACCCCTCTTAAAGCATGGCTGACTGGGGAATTCTGGGAGTTGAAGTCCACCCTTCTTAAAGCATGGCTGACTGGGGAATTCTGGGAGTTGAAGCCCACCCTTCTTAAAGCAGGCTGACTGGAGAATCCTGGGAGTTGAAGTCCATCCATCTTAAAGCATGGCTGACTGGGGAATTTTGGGAGTGGAAGTCCACCCCTCTTACAGTTTCCAAGGTTGAGAAACCCTGGATTAAAGTATTATAACCAAAAAATTTAAAGCTCCGTGATAGATTAAACTCATGCAATAACGCAGTTCAATACTGGGGCTTGAATCAGTTGTTCCAATCCCCCTAAATTTATCCATATCTTTGCTTCCCCTTTCAAAAAGGAAATCTTAAATAATTAAGAAATAAAAGGCAATAAAATATTTAAAAGAAGCCGCAGTTCACTAACGTTGGTCAAAATGCAACTCGGACTAAAACTTTGCAGCCGAACAGAATTCTTAATTTTTGACCGTAATAGAACAGCTCTCGTCCTGCAATTTCTCTCCCAAGATTGCAGAATCGATCTACATTTTGATTGAGAGATGCTTGCTTCACACCTGAGCATCAGGATAGGTCTCAAGGTGTAAAATCTAACCTCAAATCGGAGCTGTATAATATATCTGTGGGCACACAAGCATTGCCCTAGTTCCAGCATGCATGCGTACGCCAGCCAACTGATTTTCGGGCGCTTCCGAGCCTACCGGAAGTTGGGAAACAGGCCGTTTCCGGCCTCCAGAGGGCCTCCGGAGGGCTCGGGGTGGGGTGGGGAAGGCCGTTTTCACCCTCCCCAGGTTCCAAGAAAGCCTCTGGAGCCTGGGGAGGACGAAAAATGAGCCTACCAGGCCCACCGGTAACCTTTTTGCCATCACATCCCAAAAGCGGAAGGAGCGCAGGGGGCCGCGTGCGCATGCGCAGGGGGGGAGGCAGGATGCGGGGGGGGCATTGAATTATGGGTGTGGGCACGCATGCCCGCAACCCACCCCCACACTTCCCTCACTTTTGGCATGTGACAGCAAAAAGGTTAACCATTGCTGCCCTATAGCATTCCAGAAAAATGGTTGTCCAGTCTCTTCTTAAAAACTTCCAGTGTTGGAGCATTCACAACTTCTAGTGGCAAGCTGTTCCACTGATTAATTGTTCGCACTGTCAGGAAAATTTCTCCTTAGTTCTAGGTTGCTTCTCTCCTTGATTATTTCCCATCCATTGCTTCTTGTCCTGCCTTCAGGTGCTTTGGAGAATAGCTTGACTCCCTCTTCTTTGGGGCAGCCCCTGAGATATTGGAAGACTGCTATCCTGTCTCCCCTGGTCCTTCTTTTCATTAAACTAGACATAATGCAACTGTTCTTCATATGTTTTAGCCTCCAGTCCCTTAATCATAGCAGCCCCTTAGATATTGGAGTTAGTTGTCAAGGGAAGTTTGGTTGCCACGAAACCACAAACAGCTAACAAATTTAATAAATAAATAAAGTAAAAACCCTCAAAGTGCTTTTTTCAAAAGGCAACTGAACTTCCTTTGTTTGTTTTTTGTTCCCTTGAAAAACATTTCACTTCTTCAGAACTGAAGAAGCTTCTTGGATGAGAAGCGAAATGTTTTCAAGGGAAAAAAAACTTAAAAAGTTCAGTTGCCTTTGGAAAAAGGCCTCTGGGGACAACCATGACTTGGTGGAACCAGGATGACTGAGAATCTCTATAAAAAAACAAAAGAAAAATGAAAGTCGGCTGACCATAGCTGAGCCAAGATAGAATAAGGTGAATCTTGGAGTCCTAGTGGACAATCGCATAAATCTGAGACAGCTGTGTGCTGCAGCTGCCAAAAAAGCCAACACAGTTTATTTATTTATTTATTTATTGGTTCGATTTATATGCCGCCCTTCTCTGGAGATTCAGGGCAGTTTACAGTGCTTTTAAGCAATAGATGTCATACTTTTGTATATACCTGCTTAGTAGGGCTTTCAGCCCCCCCAAGCGATGTTCTTTTTTTATACAAAGTCAGCTTATTGCCCCCACAATCCGGGTCCTCATTTTACCGACCTCGGAAGGATGGAAGGCTGAGTCAACCTTGAGCCTGCTGAGAATTGAACTCGCAGTAATTGCAGGCAGCTGGCAGCTAAGTGCTACTTTAACAGCAGATTTAGTCTGCTGTACCACCAATGCAGTTCTAGGCTGCATCAACAGAGGGATAGAATCAAGATCACATGAAGTGTTAATACCACTTTATAAGGCCTTGGGAAGGCCACACGTGGAATACTACATCCAGTTTTGGTCGCCGCGATGTAAAAAAGATGTGGAGACTCTAGAAAGAGTGCAGAGAAGAGCAACAAAGATGATTAGGGGACTGGAGGCTAAAAACATATGAAGAACGGTTGCAGGAACTGGGTATGTCTAGTTTACTGAAAAGAAGGACTAGGGGAGACACAATAGCAGTGTTCCAATATCTCAGGGGTTGCCACAAAGAAGAGGGAGTCAAGCTATTCTCCAAAGCACCAGAAGGCAGGACAAGAAGCAATGGGTGGAAATTAATCAAGGAGAGAAGCAACTTGGAACTAAGGAGAAATTTCCTGACAGTCAGAACAATTGATCAGTGGAACAACTTGCCACCAGAAATTGTAAATGCTCCAATGCTGGAAGTTTTTAAGAAGATGTTGGATAACCATTTGTCTGAAGTGGTGTAGGAGGAGGTGAAGAACGGTTGCAGGAACTGGGTCTGTCTAGTTTAATGAAAAGGAGGACTTGGGGTGACATGAGAGCAATCTTCCAGTATCTGAAGGACTGCCACAAAGAAGAGGGAGTCAAGCTATTCTCCAAAGCACCAGAAAGCAAGATAAGAAACAATGGAGGAAAACTAATCAAGGAGAGAAGCAACCTAGAATTAAGGAGAAAATTCCTGAAAGTGACAACAATTAATCAGTGGAACGACTTGCCTCCAGAATTTATGGATGCTCCAACACTGGAGGTTTTCAAGAAGAGATTGGACAACCATTTGTCAGAACTGGTACTGGGTTTCCTGCTTCAGCAGGGGGTTCGACTGGAAGACCTCCGAGGTCCCTTCCAAACTCTGTTATTCTGTGACCTTTTTTAAAAAAAAACCTGCCTTAAGAACATCTCTAATGGGCTGCAAGTTTGCAAAGGGAAGAAGACTTACCAACGGCCCGGCCATCACCAAAATATTCTTCACCTCTTCCCAGAAATTGGAAGGAAACAGCCGACATAATTTCCTGCAGCAGGGAAGGACCGAACTCTTGGGATCTTCGTCGGATGAAGTACCAAGTGGGGGTTTTTCCAAGTCTGAAGCCCCTTGATCCATAGGTCGCGGGGTGGGGCGAAAGGATTTTTTTGAGGTTTCTAAGAAAATTGGGTTTCTTCTCCTTGATCTCGTTTTTTCACCCGCTGCAGGACGGACTTCAAGCAGATCTGGACTCCCGGACTGTCTTCTTCACAGTCCGATACCTTTTGGGCAAAGGGTGAGCGAGCGAGCCTGTCCAGAACCAATAAAAGACGGGGAGGAGCAGCCGGTTGGGAAATTCGGACGTGTGTAGACATGGGTGGGCAGTTGATTTGGGCCGCTGGGATGTTTCTAAGATTAATGATCACGGGGTCAAATGACGGATGAGGTTCCAGGAGCTGTTATGAAACTCGACTCTGCTGCCAAGTCAGATCTACTGGCCATTAAAAATAGCACGGCCCAAGAAGCGGGTACTCCTGCCTCCGAAGCTGTTGTTTATTGCAAGGTCCTAGTCCTCATTGGCAAGGACAGGGATTTGGGAACCCGCGTTTGATAGATGGAGGGAAGCTGCTTTTCGCTCCATGGGGAAGCATCTTTATTTATTGTTTATTTATTGATTCGATTGATATGCTGCCCTTTTCCGGAGACTCAGGGTGTCTTTTTTTTAAAAAAATATTTATTTATATGTCGCCCTTCTCCGGAGACTCAAGGCGGCTTACAATGCGCTAAGCAATAGCCTTCATCCTTTTGTATATTTATACAAAGTCAGCTTATTGCCCCCACAAACTGGGTCCTCATTTAACTTACCTTAGAAAGGATGGAAGGCTGAGTCAACCTTGAGCCTGGCGAGATTCGAACCTGCAGTAATTGCAGGCAGCTGGTCTTAAGAACAGGGTGCTTTAGACCACTGTACTACCAAGGCTTACAATGCGTTAAGCAATAGCCTTCATCCTTTTGTATATTTATACAAAGTCAGCTTATTGCCCCCACAATCCAGGTCCTCGTTTCACCTACCTCGGAAGGACGGAAGGCTGAGTCAACCTTGAGCCTGGTGAGATTTGAACTTGCAGGCAGCTGGTGTTACTTAACAGTGCTGTAGTCTGCTGTGCCACCAAGGCATCTTGTGTGCAAGGTGCAGCGGTGATGTACCACAAACGGAGAAAGTGTGTGAATACCACTTTATAAGGCCTTGGTAAGGCCACCCTTGGAATCCTGCATCCAGTTTTGGTCACCACGATGTAAAAAAGATGTGGAAACTCTGGAAAGAGTGCAGAGAAGAGCCTTGGTAGTACAGTGGTTTAAAGCACCCTGTTATTATTAAGACCAGCTGTCTGCAATTAAAGTAAGATCGAATCTCGCCAGGCTCAAGGTTGACTCAGCCTTCCATCCTTTCTAAGGTAGGTAAATTGAGGACCCAGTTGTGGGGGCAATAAACTGACTTTGTATAAATATACAAAAGGATGAAGGCTATTGCTGAGCACATTGTAAGCCGCCCTGAGTCTCCGGAGAAGGGCGGCATATAAATCAAATTAAAAAAAAAACAAAGATTGGGTGTTAAGTGAATTTCATTGTATAGGTATACTGTGTATACACGTACAATGACAAACAATAAAGTTATTATTATTAGTAGTATTAGTATTATTAGTATTAATATGAGGAGGAAGAGGACGAGGAGGCTGGAGGATAAAACATATGAAGAACGGTTGCAGGAACTGGGTATGTCTAATGAAAAGAAGGACTAGGGGAGACATGATAGCTGTGTTAAAATATCTCAGGGGCTGCCCCAAAGAAGAGGGAGTCAAGCTATTCTCCAAAGCACCTGACGGCAGGACAAGAAGCAACAGATGGAAACTCATCAAGGAGAGAAGCAACATGGAACTAAGGAGGAATTTCCTGACAGTGAGAACAATTAACCAGTGGAACAACTTGCCTCCAGAAGTTGTGAATGCTCCAACACTGGGAGTTTTTAAGGAGAGGTTGGATAACCATTTGTCTGAAGTGGTGTAGGGTTTCCTGCCTGGGCAGGGGGTTGGACTAGAAGACCTCCAAGGTCCCTTCCGACTCTGTTATTCTATTCTATTCCAAAGTAGAGGCAGTTAACAGAAGGACATAGAATAGAATAGAATAGAATAGAATAGAATAGAATAGAATAGAATAGAATAGAATAGAGGAATAGAAGAAGAATAGAAGAATAGAAGAATAGATTAGAAGAATAGAAGAATAGAAGAATAGAAGATTAGAAGTTTAGAAGAATAGAAGATTAGAAGAATAGAAGATTAGAAGAATAGAAGAATAGAATAGAAGAATAGAAGATTAGAAGATTAGAAGATTAGAAGAATAGAAGAATAGAAGAATAGAAGTATAGAAGAATAGATTAGAAGAATAGAAGAATAGATTAGAAGAAGAATAGATTAGAAGAATAGAAGAATAGAAGATTAGAAGTTTAGAAGAATAGAAGAATAGATTAGAAGAATAGAATAGAAGAATAGATTAGAAGAATAGAAGAATAGAAGATTAGAAGTTTAGAAGAATAGAATAGAAGAATAGAAGATTAGAAGAATAGAAGAATAGATTAGAAGTTTAGAAGAATAGAAGTTTAGAAGAATAGAAGATTAGAAGAATAGAAGATTAGAAGATTAGAAGTTTAGAAGAATAGAATAGAAGAATAGAAGAATAGGTTAGAAGAAGAATAGAAGAATAGATTAGAAGAATAGAAGAATAGATTAGAAGAAGAATAGAAGAATAGAAGATTAGAAGAATAGAAGATTAGAAGATTAGAAGAATAGAAGAATAGATTAGAAGAAGAATAGAAGAATAGAAGATTAGAAGATTAGAAGAATAGAAGATTAGAAGAATAGAATAACAGAGTCCGAAGGGACCTTGGAGGCCATCTAGTCCAACCCTCTGCTCAAGCAGGGATAGTATTCTGTTCTCAATTTACAACCACAGTTCTCGACTTAAAACCTTTTGATTAATGTCCGAAGTTGCAAGGGCACTGAAAAAAGTGACTTATGACCGGTTTTCATACTTACAACGCTTGCAGCATCCCCCTGGTCACATGATCGCAATTCGGGCACCTGCCAGCTGGCATGTATGTATTCACCACAGTTGCAGCCTGCCAGTGCCAGGATCACGCGATCACCAATAACCTTCCCAGTCGTCTTCTGACAAGCAAAGTCAACGGGGGAAACCAGATTCGCTTAACGACTGCACGATTCACTGAAGGACAGCCGCGATTCGCTTAACGATGGTAGCAAGAAAGGTTGTACAATGGGGCATAACTCACTTAACAACTGCCTTGCCTAGCAACCTGGAAATTTGGGGCACAGCAACTGTGGCCCTAAGCTGAGGACCAGCTGTATATAATGTCTCCGCTTAAAGAAGTAAATTAAACAAAAGGGCGATTAATCATTTCGTCCGAAACGAGGAAAAGCAAAACCTGTTATTTTATGTTTTTAAAATCAGCAAATAAAAGGACAGGCAGTTGAGCCCAGAATCGTATAAACACGGCTCCCCGTAAGGGTTGAGTGGTTTTACTTGGCTGAGAAGTAAGAGATAAAATTGGCCGCAACAATGAGGCAATTTTAAACCCTGGATTTAAAAGGTCTGAAAATTAGGGGAGCTTTGGATGATAAATAGGAATATGTGGGGCCCTTGGTGGTCTCTGAGCTTGGTGGTTTTCTTGGAGACGTTTCCTGACCCAACTAGGTAACATCATCAGTGCTAGAAGGGAGAGGGGTTTGTGGAGAGGAGGAGGAGGAGGACTGTGGGGCCCTTGGTACTCACTGAGCTTAAATTAAAAAAAAAAAACCATAACAAAACATAAAACAACCATCATCCGTTACAATCACAGAAAGTGGTGTCGATCGGTTAGAATTCTTTTGTGCTTAATCCCGTATCCAAAATTTACAGGTTATTTAGTTTCTCTGATTCGACGATTTTTTTATACCCCTTTATGCTATTATTCTCATTTATTTTTATTTATTTTATTTTATTTTTTATTTTTTTTAAATTGATTTATATGCCGCCCTTCTCCGAAGACTCAGGGAGGCTTACAATGTGCTCAGCAATAGCCTTCATCCTTTTGTATATTTATACAAAGTCAGCTTATTGCCCCCACAACTGGGTCCTCATTTCACCTACCTTAGAAAGGATGGAAGGCTGAGTCAACCTTGAGCCTTGGAGAGATTCGAACCAGCAGAAATTGCAGGCAGCTGTGTTAATAACAGGGTTTTATTTTATTTCGAATTTATATACCCCGCCTTCTCCCGAGGGACTCTCAGGGACCGGTGTGTACAGCCAGATAAAAACATTCAATACAAACATTAAAAACAATTAAAAGGATATATATTAATTTGGCCCCAATTTAAGATAACAAACCAATTAAATTTTTTAAAAAAATATGTTAAAAAATATGTTAAGCCAGCCCGGCTTGCTGAAAAAAGGAAGTTTTAAGGGCATGGCGGAAGGCACCGAGGTCTTGGATTCTCCTTATCTCTGGGGGCAGCTGATTCCAGAGGGTAGGCGCCCCCACAGAGAAGGCCCTCCCCCTGAGGGTCACCATTTATTGGTTTGATTTATATGCCGCCCTTCTCTGGAGACTCAGGGCGGCTTACAATGCTTTTAAGCAACAGCCTTCATACTTTTGTATATACCTGCTTAGTAGGGCTTTCGGGCCCCCCTAAGCGGTGTTCTTTTTTTTATACAAAGTCAGTTTATTGCCCCCACAAACCGGGTCCTCATTTTACCTACCTCGGAAGGATGGAAGGCTGAGTCAACCTTGAGCCTGGTGAGATTCGAACTCGCAGTAATTGCAGGCAGCTGGTGCTATTTAACAGTGCTTTAGTGCTTTAGTCTGCTGCGCCACCAAGGCATTTAACAATTATTTGACAATGGCTTGACTCCCATAAAAAATCGCTTCATATATTTTATTATTACATTTACTTCATATTTCATACTTCATTTCCCTGCCTTATTATCTAGATCCGTGATGGCGAACCTATGGCACGCGTGCCACAGGTGGCACGTGGAACCATATCGCCTGGCACGCTGGCTCAGCTCTCAGCCTCTCTAGGAGACTCTGGAGGCTGGGAACAGCAAAAAAGTCACTTCCTGTCTAACTGAAATGTGGAAAACGGGCCCTTTCGGGCCTCTGGAGGACCTCCGAGAGGGTGGGGAAGGCTGTTTTTGCCCTCCCCAGATGCATATAGAGGATCTGGAGCCAGGTAAGAAAGAAAAACGGGGCTACTGGACCATCGTGTGCCAGGAGCGGGGGTCGCATGCTTGGGGTGGGGCACATAGAATTATGGGTGTGGGCACACACGCATGCGAACCTCCCCCATCCCCCCCCTTCCTGGCACGCAATGGCAAAAAGGTTAGCCATCACTGATCTAGATAATAGAGCTTGATTGCTTTCTTGTAGACGTTTCATGCCCCAACTAGATAACATCATCAGTGCTAGAAAGGAGGAGGAGGAGGAGGAGGAGGAGGAGGAGGAGGACAACGACGACTGTGGGATCTTTGGTGCTTTCTGAACTTGGTTGTTGTCTTGTATGTTAAGGATATTGTTGTGTTACCAACCAGCAGAGTGTAGAGCACAGAGAAACATTGCTGAGAGCAATGAATAAGAGATGTGCAAACTGGTTTATCAAAAGTTTACTTTATAGTGAAAAAACAATCTCATAGTCTTTTAAATCAATCCAAGTCTTTGCCAGTTAAATCAGTCCAGTGATACAAAAAGCTTCTTACCGCACAAACAGTAGTTGGTTAGAATAACAAATTCACTCTGGTAACAAACCACAGTGGTAGCAGATCCATCCAACCGATGATAGCACAATGGTAGCAACTCCACACACAATGGTAGCATATCATCAACTGAATACTTTAAAGTACTTTTCTTAAATACGTTTACAACCAGTGATTATCTAATTACAGCATGACTCAGCATTACAATGAATCAGCAGGAAAACTTTAAAGTCACACAATACATATTCATGTTAAAGTCACAGAACACATATATTGCCTGGACAATCTGTTAGGGTCAAACCATATGTCAGGTTTCAATGCTATCTCAAAATAAATGAATTTCCAAACTGCCGATCTTTGAGGAAATTTTCTCTTTATTGAGCATAGTGATCTGTCCCTGGCTCTTTTGAGGTCAGCATTGACCTTTGCCCCCCAATCCCTCCCTTTCCGATCCCCAATTCTCTGCGACTCATTGGCTATCTTCCAAGCCACTCTCCTCATCCCATCTCCGTCAGATCACAGGAATGTCCCCCCTCCTCCCATCTCCGAGGAAACAGAATCTTCAAAAGAATTAAGTAGGCAAAAGTTCAAGCTTCTCCTCTCTTTTCATATGTCAGCGCTGGAACGCTGACACCATATCCTAACACTGTAGACGTTTCATGACCCAACTAGGTAGCAACATCAGTGCTAGAAGAGAGGGGGGGTTGTGGAGAGGAGGAGGAAGAAGAAGAGAACTGTGGGGTTCTTTGTGCTCTCTGAGCTGGATTGGCAGACATTTCAAGCACCCAACTAGGTAACATCATCAGTGTTAGAAGGGAGTGGGGTTTGTGGGAAGGAGGAGAAGAAAGAGGAGGGGGAGGATGATGACAAAAACGAGGAAAACGACACAGGGACTCTACAGTCCTTGATGCTCTCTGAGCTTGTTGGTTTCCTTGCAGATGTTTCAGGACCCAACTAGATACCATCATCAGTGCTAGTAATACACACACAATTTTATTGTCGTCGGGATGGGGGGGAAACAAATATGAAAATAATCCAGTGAGCATCTCTCAGCGTTTAAACCGCCTGGCAAGCGAGAACTTCGCCTTCATCTTTTTCCGTAGTGGACATGGTCCTGTTGGGCTTGCTGGCCCATAAGGGATGTGATTTGGTCCTTTCTCCAGCCCCAGAGGTGGTAGTCACTTACTTTCCCTACCAGTCCGCAACTGTGTTGTGGCCCGTACACGGCCTGTGTGGCTGGTGGCTGATTCGGACAGTGAGGAGGCTGGTGTGGTGCTGCGCTAGCAGCCTGTGCAGCTGGCGCTCGAGTCGGACAGTGAGGAGGTTGGAGAAGACGTGCCAGAGGCGGGGATTCAGCCAGGGCCTTCAGAACCTCCAGAAGCTTCCATGGGTGAAGAGGAAGAAGAGGAGGAGCCTCTTCTCGATGCACGGGCGCGCAGAGCTGCCAAAAGGCAGGAGTGGCTCCTCAGGAGGAGGTCTCCCCGAGAGTAAGGCTTGGGGCTAATTGGCCACTCCCTTCGCCTATTTAAGGAGGAACGCCGACTGAAGCAATTTGCAGGGAACAACTTCGTTCCCTCTCCTTCGTGCCTTGATCTTAGTTCTCTGCAAATTGCTTCTGGGCTTTCTGCCAACCCTAGTAAGATTACGATTATTTATTCTTTGGATTCTTGTAGGCTGTTCAGAAAGTTAATTAACAGCCTTTGTTTGAAAAAAAAAACTGATTTAATTTAGTAAGCTAAGGTTTGTACAGACTTTGTGTGTGTTGCGTTCTTTGAGGTCCACAGCTAGGGCACAACAAAATGTGAGTGCGCCCGTCCACGCATGCACCTGTTGTGACCCAGGCCCGAGTAGGTAGTATTAGACGTAAACAGTTCCAAAACAAACAGACTATATTAGCTGAGAATTAACTCATTCTCAGTGTAATCCAAACTAAATTAAAACAAATTCTTCATAACACAAATTCTTCAGTCTAATCACCAACCTTGGTATAATTAGGTAAACTGCCAAAGTCTTCTCTTGGCAAAAGTTCAGAAGCAGAAGACGCTGACCGGAGATAAGTGCAGCAAGACAAGGACAAGTCTATCAATGTTGTTTTCTGACAAAGAACCCAAGAGCTGTTGCTGGTCTTTTAAGCCTTATGGGAGGGGCCAATCATCTCTTGGCCCTACTCCCGAGTCGTCCTCTTTGCTGTAGCTGCTCTTGCCTTCTGGCAGCTCTTCTCATACGTGCACTAGGAACAGGCTCCTCCTGTTCCTCTGCCTCTCTACTGTCAGCCTCTGGAGGCTCCGGAGTCCGCACATCACTCCTCGATGGCCCGGCCCCATTTCTGCCTCCGACGCAGAGCCCTCATCCGGGCCTTCCCCAGCCTCCAGGACTGGCCCATGTTCTTCCTCAGCCTCATCGCTGTCAGACTCCGCTGCCAGCTCCTTAGGCATGTATGTGTCTGGCCTCAAAAATAGGATGGCATAGAGCCGGGGTGGGTGGGTAGGCCGACCCACAATTTCCGCTACCGGTTCGAGTGAACCAGTCCAAACCGGCTGAATACCACCTCTGCTCCTGACTCAAATGTACCCCTGGATAGAATAAACCAGTGATGGCTAACTTTTTTGCCATCGTGTGCCAAAAGTGGGGGGAGTGCGGGGGGGTTGCGTGCGTGTGTGCACACACCCATAATTCTATGCGCCCCACCCCACACACATGTGCATGTGACCCCCCTGCGCTCCTCCTCCTTTTGGCATGCGATGGCACGGTGGGCCTGGTAGGTCTGTTTTTTGCTGTCCCCAGGCTCCAGAGCCTCTCTAGGAGCCTGGGGAGGGCTAAAACAGCCTTCCCTCCCCCCTCCCCCTGGAGGCCAGAAACAGTCTATTTTCCGACTTCCGGTCGGAGCAAAAAAAAAGGCCTTTCCCACCCCCCACAGGCCTTCCGGAGGCAAGAAATATCCTGTTTCCCTACTTCTGGTGGGCCCAGAAGGCCCGAAAATCAGCTGAGCTCACGTGCCACCAATATGGCTCCGCGTGCCACCTGTGGCATGCGTGCCATAGGTTCGCCATCACGGGAATAAACCATCTTCGTAACCAAATGAAGGTCTGAAGTGTTTGTACCACTTTTTTTTTTTTTTTAATTTGATTTATATGCCACCCTTCTCCGAAGACTCAGGGCGGCTTACAATGTGCTCAGCAATAGCCTTCATCCTTTTTGTATATTTATACAAAGTCAGCTTATTGCCCCCACAAACTGGGTCCTCAATTTACCTACCTTAGAAAGGATGGAAGGCTGAGTCAACCTTGAGCCTGGCGAGATTCGATCTTACTTTAATTGCAGACAGCTGGTGTTAATAACCAGCTTAATAACAGGGTGCCTTAAACCCCTGTACTACCAAGGCTCTTTGCATTGCTTCCGATCTTAAAGTGGGCCAACACTCACTTAGCAACTGTCTGGCTTAGCCAGATTCACTTAACAACTCTTTGACTAACTTAACAACTTCCGTGATTCACTTAACAACTGTGGCAAGAAAGGTCGTAAAACGAGTCATAACTCACTTAGCAACCGTCTGGCTTAGCCATCTTCATTTAACAACTGTGTGACTAACTTAACAACTGCCGTGATCACTCAACAACTGTGGCAGGATAGGTCGGAACATGGCGCAAAAAAATTCACCTAACAACTTTCTCGCTTAGTAACAGGAATTTGGGGCTCAATTGCAGTCGTAAGTCGAGGACTTCTTGTATGCTGGATTTTAAAACTTCCGAAGGCAGGGATTTGATCCTGGGTCTTCGGGGCGACTTTGGAAATTGCAGAAGATCGCTTTTCACCCAGATACGTTAATGAATGGCTGTGTTTCATGGTGCAAACCTTTGGCATCTATTTAGAGTAAAATTACACCCAGTGTCGTTTCTGGTCTTGCAACACAACTTAGGGACTGTGGCTGCTTCTAATTAGCATAGCTAATTAGTCATCGTTTAGTCATCCGCGGGCTTCCCAGCTAGGTTTGTTAATTATTCTTAACTCTCCTTGCCAACTAGTTAGCTCTGCAGATAATCCTCGACGTACGACCACAACGGAGCCCAAAAATTATATCGCTCGGTGAGAAATTTTGTTCAGTGAGTTTTCCCCGTCTTACGACTTTTCTTGACGCATTCGTTAAGCGATGCGCTGCGGTGGGTTCATGAATAGCACAGCTGTTAAGGGCTTGTCAGAATGCCGCAAAAGGAGATCCCACAACCTCAGGAGGACAGTGCCACCGTCATAAATACGAGTCGGTTGCCCAGCATCCTAAATTGGATCCTGCGACCGTGGGGATGCGGCAAACGGTCGTTAAGTGTGAAAAACAGTCCTCGGTGACTTTTTTCAGTGCCGTTGTTAAGTTCGAATGGTCAGTAAATGAACTGTTGTAAGTCGAGGACTAATTGTATAGTGTTCAGTGCCTGGCAGGAGTGTGTGTGTGGAAGGAAGTTAATTTCATTTATTAATTTGTATGTCACTTTTATTATTTTTACAAATAAACTCAAAGCAGCAGGGGGTCTCCAAACTTGGCAACTTTAAGACTTGTGGACTTCAACTCCCAGAATTCCTCAGACAGCTATAGAGTTGGGGGGCTATGGAAGGAAAGACCCTGCTGGCTGAAACCTTTGATTGATTGATTGAACTTTGAACCTTTGATTGACAGGTTCTGCCAGACCGAGTGGACTGGGCCAGTCCCCATTGAGGTCAACTTATTCTCCAAAGCACCTGAAGGCAGGACAAGAAGCAAAGAATGGAAACCACAGGGAGTCCTCGTTTTATGACAGTTTCTTTTAGTGGCCGTTTGAAGTTACAACGGCACTCAGAGAAGTGACTTAGGACCGTTTTTCACACGCAGTAACCCCCATGGTGACGTGATCAAAATTCAGACCCTTGGCAACTGGTTCTTATTTATGACGGTCGCAGTGTCCCGGAGTCTTTTGCGACCTTCTGACAAGCAAAATCAAGACGGAAACCAGTTTCGCTTTACAACCGTGCGACCAGTGGTGGGATTCAGCCAGTTCGCACCTATTCGGAAGAACCGGTTGTTAAGCTTCTAAGCAGTTCAGAGAACCGGTTGTTGGAAGAAATCTTATTTTGTTTTTTTCCACTTTACAAGGCTAATCCTGTAAGGAACTGAAACATTCTGGTGTTGTTTCTAGCCTAATCTTTATTGCCCTGCTTACAGAAACTGCCTCTCTGGTTAACCCTTATTACATTGTAACAGCTAAGGCGAAGCACCCATCGACATGAGTGATGTTGAGTAGGCCACACCTACATGGTCACATGACCACCGAGTCACGCCTACCCAGCTGGTCATTAGGACAGAGAACCGGTTGTTAAATTATTTGAATCCCACCACTGCGTGCGACTAATTTAACAACGGCAGTGATTCGCTTAACAATTATGGCAAGAAAGTTCGCAACATGAGGCCAAATTCACTTAACCACAGAAATTTTGGGCTCAGTTGTGATCGTAAATTGAGGGCCTGTAATCAAGGGGAGATCCAATCTAGAACTAAAAAGAAATTTCCTGACAATGAGAACAATCAACAATTAACCTGGGGAACTACTTGCCTCCAGAAGTTGTACATGCTCCAACACTGGAAGTTTTTAAGAAGAGATTGGACAATCGTTTTGTCTGGAATGGTATAGATTTCCTGTTCCAGCAGGGGGTTGGACTAGAGGACCTCCAAGGTCCCTTCCAATTCTGTTATTCAATTGTTCTGTTGTTAGGTGAGTTTCACTCCATTTTGCGACCTTTCTTGCACACAATTGTTCAGTGGACCGGTGCAGTTGTTAAGCGAATCCAGCTTCCCCGTTGACTTGGCTCGTCAGAAGGTTGCCAAAAGGGAATCACGTCACCCCCCCACCCCCACCCAGGGGCGCCGCCAACTGTCATAAATACGAGCCACCTGCCAAATGTACCTGGATTTGGATCATGTGAATCACGGGGACGTTAAGTGTGCAAAACGGTCATACGTCGCTTGTTTCTGTGCCGTTGTAAATTCGTACGGTCACTAAACGAACAGTCGTAAGACGAGGACTGCCTGTAAGTGCCATTTGACCTGGATTAGAGACCCAATGAGGCAAAAGTGACTCTGCTAATGGCCGTCGCGTGAGAGAATTTTCCAGAAGGTGCTGTCACTTAACAGGAAATGAATGAAACTGGTTGTGTAATTTAAGGTTAAACATTCACCGGGGAATTGAGCTTAATCTTCTTATTTGGAGGCGATCAGGAGCAAGGGATTATTAACGTTATTTCAGCACTAACAGTGGATACGGGGAGTCCTCGACTTATGACCACAAGGGAGCCCCAAATTTCTGTTGCTAAGCGAGACAATGGGCAAGTGAGTTTTGCCCCGTTGTACGAGCTTTCTTGCCACGGTGGTTCAGGGAATCATTGCAGATGTTCAGTTAGTAAGACGGTTGTTAAGTGAATCCGGCTTCAGAAAGTCGCTAAAGGGGATCACAGGACTCCCCCGGAAGGCTGCAACCGTCAGAAGTATGAGTCAGTTGCCAAGTGTCTGAATTTTGTTACCGTGACCAAGGGGATGCTGCAATGGTCGTACGTGGGGGAAAAAGGGCATGAGTCGCTTTTTTTCAGTGCCGTTTTAACTTTGAATGGTCACTAAATGAACTGTTGTAAGTCGAGGACTAACTGTAGGGAGCAAGAGGAGGACAACGGTGGGATCCTTGGTGCTCTCTGAGATTGGTGGTTTCCTTGCAGATGTTTCATGCAGGAAGAAGGAGAAAGAAGAAGGAGAAGAGGAAGGAGGAGGAGGAGGAGGAGGGGGAAGGGGAGGAGGGGGAGGAAGAGGAAAGAAGAAGGAGAGGAAGAAGAGGAGCAGTGAAAAAAGAAGAGGAAGAAAAGGAGGAGAAGGAAGAAGAATGAGAATGAGAAGAGGAAGAAGAAGAAGAAGAAGAAGAGAAGGAGGAGGAGGGGAGGAGGGAGAGGAGGAAGAAAAAGAGGGAGAAGAAGAAAGGGAGGAGGAGGAAGAAGAGGAAGAGGAAAGAAGAAGGAGAGGAAGAAGGAGGAACAGTGAAAGAAGAAGAAGAGGAAGAAGAGGAGGAGAAGGAAGAAGAATGAGAATGAGAATGAGAGGAAGAAGAAGAAAAAGGAGAGGAGGAGGAGCAGGGAGGAGGGGAGGAGGGGGTGGAGGAAGAAGAAGAGGGAGGAGAAGAAGAAGAGGAGGAGGAGGAAGAGGAAAGAAGAAGAAGGAGAGGAAGAATAGGAGGAGGAGAAGGAGAAGGAGAAGGAGAAGAAGAGGAGAAGGAGAAAGAAGAAGAAAGAAGAAGGAGGACAAAGAAGAAGGAGAAGGAGGAGAAGAAGAAGAAGAGGAGGAGGAGGAGGGGAAGAAGAAGAGGAGGAGGAGAAGGAGGAAGAGGAAGAGGAAAGAAGGAGAGGAAGAATAGGAGGAGGAGGAGGAAGAGGAGGAGGAGGAGGAGGAGGAAGAGGAGGGACTCATTTACAAAGAAATGATTGCCCATTGGGAGACATGAAGGACCAGGCTGGGCAGAGAGCACTCTGGAGAGAAAGCCCTAGCAATGGAGATGTCTTGGAGACCCAAATGACCAGACTCAAATTATCATCTCTTATTATCCTTTTAAAATATATATATAAGTACTCCTCGACCGCAGTGGAGACCAGAATTTCCATTGCTAAGCAAGACGGCTGCTAAGTGAGTCGCCCTGCAGTTACGACCATTTTCTGCCATAAGCGTTAAGCAAAGCTCTCCAGCTGTTACGTGAATCACACAGTCCAGAACCACTCGGGGAGTTGTAAATGGAGAATTACATGCCAGTTGCCCAGTGCCCAAATTTTGATCATGTGATTGTGGGGAATGCTGTGACGGTCGTAAACCCGAGGACCGGTCATAAGTGGCTCTTTTTTTCCCCAGTGCCAGGAACTTAGCAGGGATCATTTTTGTCCTTGACGTATTTTGCAAACACAAAAAAAAATCATATATTGGGGTTGTGAACGTGAAAGAATTTAATCCTATCGTTGAAGCGATATGTCTCTCGCAATTCTAGATACGAAAGAGATAAAAATTCAAATATTCTTATCTTACAGGGGTCAAAAATGGACATTAGGATTAAGTTTCAGGGACATACCCAAAGGCAAAAAAAAAAAAATACTGGACTAAAATACGTACTTGGGTTAGAAAAAAATGATAAAGCAACGCATAGATTTGAAACCAGAAATATTCCTTTTTTTTAAATAATTTTTTATTTTATTTTTTAAGACAGACAAACATTTAATACATCAATCCTCCCTTCCCTGTGACATCTTGGTGTTATCTTCTAGGCTTCTTTTCCATCTTCCATAAGTTTCTTCTATCTTCATATTCATCCAAACTGTTCTAACAGTTCATTTCTAAATTCAATATTATAATCATCATTTGTACATAATTATAGTATCAATCATTTGTATCTCTTTTCCAACCAAGTGTAAAAATAGTTCCATGTTTTAAAATATTCTGATTCCTCCTTATCTTTAATCATCAAAGTTAAGCTATTCATTTCTGCAGAGTCTAAAAATTTTTTTATTACTTCTTCTTCCAAGGTATTTTCTCTGATTTCCAATTTTTTGAGCATACACAATTCTTGCAGCTGTTATTACGTGTATAATCAAATATGCATTTTCCTTACTAATTTTTTCTGGAAAGATACCCAGTAGGAACAACTCTGAAACCAGAAATATTCTTTTTTTTTTATTGAAAAAGTTTTTCAAATACAAATTTTTCCCCCTTTTTTCCCCCCCCTCCTCCCTAACCCCCCTCACCCCCCCTTCCCCTTTGACTTATTATGAAGAAACCAGAAATATTCTTGTTGGGTATATTACCAGAGAGGGACACGGTGGCTCAGTGGTTAAGACACTGAGCCTATCAATCGAAAAGTTGGCAGTTCAATGGTTCGAATCCCTAGCGCCGCGTAATGGAGTGAGCTCCCGTGACTTGTCCCAGCTTCTGCCAACCTAGCAGTTCGAAAGCAGGTAAAAAACGCAAGTAGAAAAATAGGGACCATTTTTGGTGGGAAGGTACACAGATGACTTACTATCTGGAAACAAATACTGTGAGGATAAGACACCCCGAGCAGCCTTAGGGATGTGTGTGTATGTATGTTCCAGCATAACTCTGGAACGCCTCGAGCAATTTCAACCAAACTTTGTATACAGATGACTTACTCTGTGGAAAAAAATACTGTGGCGGTAAGACACTCCTAACACCTCTCGGTGTGTTTGTGTGTCTGTGTATTAATAAATATAACCCGGGCAATGCCGGATTATCAACTAGTATGTAAGGTAAAGGTAAAGGTTCCCCTCGCACATATGTGCTAGTCGTTCCCGGCTCTAGGGGGCGGTGCTCATCTCTGTTTCAAAGCCGAAGAGCCAGCGCTGTCCGAAGATGTCTCTGTGGTCATGTGGCCAGCAAGATTCAACGCCAAAGGCACATGGAACATTGTTACCTTCCCACCAAAGGTGGTCCCTATTTTTCTACTTGCATTTTTTATGTGCTTTCGAACTGCTAGGTTGGCAGAAGCTGGGACAAGTCACAGGAGCTCACCCCGTTACGCGGCACTAAGGATTCGAACCACTGCTGAACTTTTGATTGACAAGCTCAGCGTCTTAGCCACTGAGCCACCTCATCCCTCCAGCTAGTACACACACACACACACATATATAAAAGATTAAATTCAGGGAGAGCCACGAATCTAAGAGGGGCTGAAAAACGGACTGTGTGCCGGAAACAAACAAACCCAAGAAGCTGGCTTGTGGATGCGGGGACATCCCCTGAGTTAAGCACAGATGACGGAGCAAATATTTGCAACTCCGAAGTGTAGTAACTCTGGTCTGGCAGCCCTGACCTTTGCGCATGGACAATGAAGCTTTATCGGAGAAAGACAGATGGAGTTTCTTGTCCCGCCTTGTTGGGGTTTGTTTGTTTGTTTTTGAGTATATCTAATTTTTATTAGAAATTGGCGGTAAAGATAAAGTGAAAAAGGTATACAAGAAAGCTAAGAAAAAGACGATTCAAGGAGAAAGTATGCTACAGGCAATCCTCAACTTGCAACCATTTAGCAAACTTACAAAAACACTGAAAGAAGGGACATGATCAGGATCAGTCCTCGTACTTACAGTATGATTCAACAGTCATTGTGATCCCCCGAGTCTCTTGAGCAAAATTCGGTCTCTCTCTCTCTCTCCTCTCTCTCTCTCCATCCATCCTTATCTGTCTATCATCTCTCTATTTATATCATCTATCAATCATCTACTTATAATTGTCTCTGTCTCTGTCTCTGTCTATATCTATCCATCCATCCATCCATCCATCCATCCATCCATCTATATCATCTATATCCATCCATCCATCCATCTATC